>NW_026004834.1:98073-177505 GCF_001458135.2 Marmota marmota marmota | reverse complement strand
AAAAAAAAAAAAAAAAAACCAAGAAGAAGTAACTGCAAATCTTTCCATATTAAGTCACAGGACATTTCATCTCTCTTGTCAGCAGTACTCAAGACCAGAGCAAGGCGGAACCTACAGTTGGGTTTGATAAGTGCCTGACCACTGCCCCTCAGGGACTCAGAACCAGGAAGAGGCGTGCTCATCTTCACATCGCTGCGTCCTGGGCAGAATTCTCCAAGGCTGCAACTCCTAGCAGAAATGATGGGGGTGCTAAATGAGTTCCTGGGCTGGAGGAGCAGATTCCTACTGAGAAGCCGCCCCCTCCCCTCCACCTCTTCTTTTCCCCCCCACAGGGACACCTGGGTACCAGAAGATGCGCTCACATTCTCCTTCCTGGTAGGTTCTCTCCACCTGCTCCCAGTGTCGGGGGCGGGGCCTGGGCCGAGGTGGTCAGCCAGGAGAAGGGCGGATTCCGGAGACACAGCAGGAAAAGAGGCGCGGGAGCGGGTTGTTGGCACCCCCTGAGCTGATGGGGATGGAGCGGGTGGGGATCCGGTGGGATCCAGCAGGAGCTGGCGGGAGAAGGAAGAGGGTTGGAGCCCCGTACAAGTGGGCTGGGGCAGGGCGGCCCCTGCAGGTGCCACAGGGCTCTCCAGGAAAATTGTGCAAGTCCTGCAGTGATTTGTGGCTCAGCCCGTGGTGCCGCGGGAGGACCAGCGCGGGCACAGCGCGGACTCCTGGGAAGCAGTGACCTGGGCGGGCTGTTGGGCGGGTCCAGGGCAGCTCTCCAAACTCTAGAGGGAGTGTCCAGCTCAGGGTACCAGCTCTGCTGCAAGCTGCCGGGCTAAGGGAACCCAGGAGCGGCCTTGGTGGCGCGGGCCAGGCATTTGGAAGCTCTCCTGGGACCTCCAGCTGGAAGTTAATGGAAGGGACCTGCTATGGATTTGTCTGGGCTGCATGAGAGGGCGCTGGTGGCACCTGAGCCCTCACCTCCCTTGGACTAGTGGCTCCTGTGAGGATTTCTTAGGTGCATGGTGCAAGCTCAGCTGGTCCAAGGTCTCCAGAGAATCGCTCAGGAATAGTTGTGGCTATGAAAAGTTCAGCGGATAATCTCCAGGGAACGGGATCCATGGTCGCACTTGCTACACTCCAATCAGCAAAACTGTGATACTAGGAATGAGAAGAGCCTGGCTCCTGGCTCATCTTCCCTTCAGCCCTTGGTGCCCCAGCTCAGGCACCCTTCTGTGGGAAGATGAAGTCAATCTTTGCACTCCATCCCTACAACCATGCTCCATTTGTGGGCTGGCGATGCAGGACCAAGGAGTTCAGTGTAGTCCTAAGCGCCACCCAGCAACATGCATTCCTAGTACAGCTGCCTTGACTGCACTCTGGGGCTTCCCCCCCCCCCCCCCCCCCCCCCCCCCCCCCCCCCCCCCCCCCCCCCCCCCCCCCCCCCCCCCCCCCCCCCCCCCCCCCCCCCCCCCCCCCCCCCCCCCCCCCCCCCCCCCCCCCCCCCCCCCCCCCCCCCCCCCCCCCCCCCCCCCCCCCCCCCCCCCCCCCCCCCCCCCCCCCCCCCCCCCCCCCCCCCCCCCCCCCCCCCCCCCCCCCCCCCCCCCCCCCCCCCCCCCCCCCCCCCCCCCCCCCCCCCCCCCCCCCCCCCCCCCCCCCCCCCCCCCCCCCCCCCCCCCCCCCCCCCCCCCCCCCCCCCCCCCCCCCCCCCCCCCCCCCCCCCCCCCCCCCCCCCCCCCCCCCCCCCCCCCCCCCCCCCCCCCCCCCCCCCCCCCCCCCCCCCCCCCCCCCCCCCCCCCCCCCCCCCCCCCCCCCCCCCCCCCCCCCCCCCCCCCCCCCCCCCCCCCCCCCCCCCCCCCCCCCCCCCCCCCCCCCCCCCCCCCCCCCCCCCCCCCCCCCCCCCCCCCCCCCCCCCCCCCCCCCCCCCCCCCCCCCCCCCCCCCCCCCCCCCCCCCCCCCCCCCCCCCCCCCCCCCCCCCCCCCCCCCCCCCCCCCCCCCCCCCCCCCCCCCCCCCCCCCCCCCCCCCCCCCCCCCCCCCCCCCCCCCCCCCCCCCCCCCCCCCCCCCCCCCCCCCCCCCCCCCCCCCCCCCCCCCCCCCCCCCCCCCCCCCCCCCCCCCCCCCCCCCCCCCCCCCCCCCCCCCCCCCCCCCCCCCCCCCCCCCCCCCCCCCCCCCCCCCCCCCCCCCCCCCCCCCCCCCCCCCCCCCCCCCCCCCCCCCCCCCCCCCCCCCCCCCCCCCCCCCCCCCCCCCCCCCCCCCCCCCCCCCCCCCCCCCCCCCCCCCCCCCCCCCCCCCCCCCCCCCCCCCCCCCCCCCCCCCCCCCCCCCCCCCCCCCCCCCCCCCCCCCCCCCCCCCCCCCCCCCCCCCCCCCCCCCCCCCCCCCCCCCCCCCCCCCCCCCCCCCCCCCCCCCCCCCCCCCCCCCCCCCCCCCCCCCCCCCCCCCCCCCCCCCCCCCCCCCCCCCCCCCCCCCCCCCCCCCCCCCCCCCCCCCCCCCCCCCCCCCCCCCCCCCCCCCCCCCCCCCCCCCCCCCCCCCCCCCCCCCCCCCCCCCCCCCCCCCCCCCCCCCCCCCCCCCCCCCCCCCCCCCCCCCCCCCCCCCCCCCCCCCCCCCCCCCCCCCCCCCCCCCCCCCCCCCCCCCCCCCCCCCCCCCCCCCCCCCCCCCCCCCCCCCCCCCCCCCCCCCCCCCCCCCCCCCCCCCCCCCCCCCCCCCCCCCCCCCCCCCCCCCCCCCCCCCCCCCCCCCCCCCCCCCCCCCCCCCCCCCCCCCCCCCCCCCCCCCCCCCCCCCCCCCCCCCCCCCCCCCCCCCCCCCCCCCCCCCCCCCCCCCCCCCCCCCCCCCCCCCCCCCCCCCCCCCCCCCCCCCCCCCCCCCCCCCCCCCCCCCCCCCCCCCCCCCCCCCCCCCCCCCCCCCCCCCCCCCCCCCCCCCCCCCCCCCCCCCCCCCCCCCCCCCCCCCCCCCCCCCCCCCCCCCCCCCCCCCCCCCCCCCCCCCCCCCCCCCCCCCCCCCCCCCCCCCCCCCCCCCCCCCCCCCCCCCCCCCCCCCCCCCCCCCCCCCCCCCCCCCCCCCCCCCCCCCCCCCCCCCCCCCCCCCCCCCCCCCCCCCCCCCCCCCCCCCCCCCCCCCCCCCCCCCCCCCCCCCCCCCCCCCCCCCCCCCCCCCCCCCCCCCCCCCCCCCCCCCCCCCCCCCCCCCCCCCCCCCCCCCCCCCCCCCCCCCCCCCCCCCCCCCCCCCCCCCCCCCCCCCCCCCCCCCCCCCCCCCCCCCCCCCCCCCCCCCCCCCCCCCCCCCCCCCCCCCCCCCCCCCCCCCCCCCCCCCCCCCCCCCCCCCCCCCCCCCCCCCCCCCCCCCCCCCCCCCCCCCCCCCCCCCCCCCCCCCCCCCCCCCCCCCCCCCCCCCCCCCCCCCCCCCCCCCCCCCCCCCCCCCCCCCCCCCCCCCCCCCCCCCCCCCCCCCCCCCCCCCCCCCCCCCCCCCCCCCCCCCCCCCCCCCCCCCCCCCCCCCCCCCCCCCCCCCCCCCCCCCCCCCCCCCCCCCCCCCCCCCCCCCCCCCCCCCCCCCCCCCCCCCCCCCCCCCCCCCCCCCCCCCCCCCCCCCCCCCCCCCCCCCCCCCCCCCCCCCCCCCCCCCCCCCCCCCCCCCCCCCCCCCCCCCCCCCCCCCCCCCCCCCCCCCCCCCNTTTTTTTTTTTTTTTTTTTTTTTTTTTTTTTTGCACAGTACAGTAACAGGAAGATCTGGAGGTCTAATACTACATGTGGTATTAGTTTGGTAATACTAGTCTACCACAAACTTGTATTCTTTAAAGCTATAACTTGGGGCTTTCCTGTGATTCACTGCTGAACATAGATTTTGATATACCAAGAGAAAAACAACAATTCAACAATTTATGTTCTAATCTAGAGGAAATGTTGAAGATTTTTAGGCCTTGGATAACAATGACTAGATCCACAGTTTTTAGGGGTTCACTTTAGCTACCATGCGAGGTCAGACATGAAGGGCTGTGGAGTAGGTACAGGGAAGTTAGTGCCAGTTCTCTAGGCAGAAGATGATAGTTGGATTAGACTGTGGTGGAAGTGCTGTGGATGATGAGTGGTGATATTTGGGATGGATTTATGTGTTTTATATTTTTGGCTTATCAAATTCATGAAACTTAAAAAATCAAATTTATGGAGATATAATTTTTATGTAGTATATCCATTTAAATGTGTGGTTTCGTGCATTTGGACAAATAAATACATCTATTCTGAAAATCCACCATCAAAATTAAGATTTTGAACATGTCTATCATCCCCCAAATCCCCTCATTTTCTCTTTCAGTTGGCATATACGTAAACTCTTGTCCCAGGCATATGCTCACTTGTTCTCTGTCCATCTAAATTAAAATTTTTCCTGTAGTATCAGGTAAGCAGAAGCATACAACACCTGTGTCTAGGTTCTTTTACTCTGCAAATACTTTGAGACTTCACATAATGCTTTGTGTCATTATGTGAATCAGAAGCTCAGCTCTTTTATAAAGCTGTGCAGAATTTTATTATTGGGAGTACATTTACCACCATTTGTTTATTCTGTCACATGCTGACACTCATTTGGCTAGTTTCCAGGTTTTGGTTATTATGAACAAAGCTGCTACAAAATACTCATGTGCCAAGTTTTGCCTTTTTCATCTCTTCTTGGTAAGCCCCCAGCACTGCTATTGGACCACCTGGTAACTAGTGAGCTAAGCTGATAGGAAGTTGCCAAAGTGTCTTCATGTGATTGTGCCATTTTACCTTCTGTACAAGGATGCATGGGAGTTCCCAGGTGCTAGCCATCTTCGTCTGCTCTGTGTCATCAGTCTTTTATATTCTCTTCTTCATTCTCAGAACACTGGTTGTGTTCCTCTGCTATTGTATAGCACCTAGAGACAAAAGCAAAACCTCCCCATTAGCCCCTGTGGACACGTGACTGGTGGGTCCAAGGAGGTGTGGGTGGAAGTTAGTGTGTGGGACTTCCGGAAACTCTTCCCCAGAGACCACTTCTGCTGGCCAAGATGGCGCCCTCAGAGTGCGCGAGGGTTGCCTTTCCCAGGCCCAGGGTCTGCCAGCCTGGCCCAAACCAGAACTTCGCTCAGGTTTGTGTGGGTCCGGGGTCTCAGCCACAGGGGTGCCAGGCCTGAATTAGGCATGCATTCACCCTCCTCTCACAGTTTTCCTGCAGCAGGAAGAGGGCTGGGGGTTTGAAGGGAGAGGAGGCACTGGGCCCTGGCTACCAAGAGAGCAAACCCTGTGACCCTGAAGAAAGGGCCCTTTATGGACACCACGGTTGACATTTAGGCAGCACCTCAAACTCATTTGTAACTTGGTAATTTTTCTCAGGGTTAATTATCTGTGGCTCTTTTAGAGTCATTACTGGCAGTTCCTAGAGGACTATGACATTTCAAAGCCAATGGGGGTCAGATTTATATTGCTCGTTTGTAAATTGTTTGTTGAATTAAATCAATTTTCAGGGATGCCATTAATTATTGTCGTCTTCTTCTTCTTTTTTTTTCCCCCTTTACATCCACTGTAGTGTTTGAACACCAGGAGGTTACTATCAGCATAAACACTTTCTCTAAGGCCTTATCAGTTTGGGAGCTGCCATATAATAATTGCAGAATCCTTCTGTCTCCCAAAGGAAATTACTATAAATCAAGTTAGTCTTTACTTGCAAAGCCAAGAGTTTCCCAATATGACATCCTAGTTACAGGCCTTTATCATGTAAAAAATTTTGTCTTGGGACCTATGATAATCTCAAAATATTTAGGATGAACCTTTAAGTTACTTGCAAATGGAAACCAAAAGCCTACATCAGGAGTGAAAAACTCCACTTGAGCTGACCTTAATTGCAGTTTCTATTTTATATTAAGGTAGAAATAGATTCCTACAGCATAAAGGGAAAATCACCATACTGCCCTTTTTATGAGTGGCAAACTCCTCCTTAATCCTCAAGGTTTAATGCAAATGTGATTTCATATATGAAGTGTTCCTTAAAATTTCTCTAGGGCATTAATTGATCCAGCTCACTGCCTTCATAACACTTTGGAATTTATTCATTATAACAATTGTACAGCATTTTCATCATGTTTAAGAACTTTTTCTAAGGAAAATCTTGGTCCTGTCTGCAGGGACTTCTGATCCTACCTTTCTGTAGAGGTTGAAGGATTGTTCTTAAGTTGAGAATCTTATCTATCTTCTCTAGTTTCCTAATTGAGATATGTTGGTAGTTAAACTACAGACCTGGAATACATATATGCACCATTGAGAGGTTATGCAATTGATGATTTGTAAACCCTATTTATAATTTCAATTGAATACAAATCTAAAAGGGCATGGCTTTCCTCTGAATATTCAGGAATCCTGTCTGTGAGTTGAAGGACTAACTCTTTCTTTGAGATATTATTCAAGCTGAGTAGTAACAAAGACTAAGATTTCTTCAGAACCCTGTTTCTTTCCAACTTATTTCTTACACTTTATAAGTCTTGCTCACTATTTCAGAGTTACAAAGGCATCAGTTGCTTCCTTGAAAACCAGACTTGTTTTCATCTCACCTTTCTTCTTTGTTATATCAGGCTAAAAGTCTGTCAATTCAGATGTTCCGGGCTGACCTCTCCCCATTTCTCACATCTCAACTTTTGTCCCGGGCAGTTTTCTCTGACCATTCTAAGACATCCCTACCCCAGTTTCTTCCTGCCCCATTATCCAGTGTAAGGAGAACCATGTCAATCTGAAATAATCTTAGTTTTATTTTCATAAATTTATGTATGTATCTACACCCTGAATTCCTCTACTAGACCATCAGTACCATGACTCAAAGAAGGCAGAAAACTCACTTCTGGATCTCAGCACTCAGGACAGTTCCCTGGGTGCTCTTTCAAGACCTCACCTTCAGACTCTGGATCCAGCAGTTGATTCATGGGTTATGGGTATACCCTGGTGCCCTATAATGGGAAATGATAAGATGGCAATTTATTTATATGGTGGAGATACTCCAGATGGTGACACTAATGATCCCTGTGATCTGTTGCTCATGCCTTTCAATATTCCCCTGCCCATGAGTGGGAGAGTATCTGGAAATGGCTCAAGTGGAATATGGCAAGATCATGGGATATCACTTTTATTATATGTGATAATCAAAACATGGATCAACCAAGATATTCTTCAATAAGTGAATAAAATAACATGATACCACTCTAAAATGGAATGTTATTCTGCAGTGAAATGAAATGAGCTATCGAGCAATGGCAAGGTGAGGAATTTAAGTGCAGATTACAGGAAGCCAGACTGTAAGGACTTTATACTATGTGGTTCCAAAATGTAAAACCCTAGAGGCAGTAAAGTAACCATCAATTGCCAAGAGTTTGTGATGGATAAGGATGAGAAGGTGAAGTATAGGAAAATTTTAGGGCAATAAAACTATTGCATGCTGCACTCCAATTATGGACATATAACTATTTGTTAAATACAATTGATCTTTACAGCAAGTTTAAAGGAACATAATTTGGGAGGCAAGGTATCTCAGAAAGAAATACATGCTGTGTTAAGATTTCTAGCTTATTACAAATATGCAAAACGGCCTTAAAGAAAGGAGGCAAAGATGTTGACCTAAATATCTTTGTAAATGAAGTCTTTAAAATTAAAGGCAAAAGGGATTTATCATAACCAATGAAGTAGACAAAGTTTCCCAGAGGAATATATTTAAATTTCTGATATACATACATATTAGAAGTGAACAATTGAGAAAATGGGCAGTGGAGGCTGGAAATCTCTCACGGGGTGAGAATTTATAGACAGGTAAGAAAGAATAAGAGCCTAGAATGATATATATGGCAGTGGGTTAGAGCGGAAGTCACCATGGAAAACTCACATTTCACTTAACAGATACAGAACCTTAGTAAGAGAAATATCTATAGACATGTGTATGTGCATGCATTAGTATACATGCATGTGTTTCCCTGTCAGCTGAGTTGGACAACCAAGATGATCTGCAAGAAATATGCAGCTCATGAACACACCTCACACTCAGTTTTATTTTTAACACTGTTCTCCAATAAAAGGAATCAGAGGTCCTTGGGAAAATGACTAGTTCTAGGACTGGGGCAGAAAACAAAAGATGAGTTCAGAGTTTCTTGTAACACTAGCATTAAAACAATACCTACACACATACACACACACACACAGCCCCATTGTTGGGCATATATTTAAGGGTTACAGGACCCAGCTAAAGTGATTACCAGTTGCTAAAGCTGGAACAATTTTGGAGACAAGTTAAATAAATTAGTATGATACTATACACCAGAGCACTAAATTTCTACAAGTACATTCTGAAATACATACATGATTTATTAAATGATAGAGAATGGACAATTATTTCATGTAGAAAATCCCAACAGAATTATATAACTTCTCACTCTAAAGTAGGGGATCCTTTAAGTGGGGGTTGTGTATAGTGGGCTTTCTTCTCATGAATCAGCATGGAAAGGTGGGGGAAAGAGTAACTTTGCAGAGGAGGACAAGTTCTCCTTCAGCCAAGTGACCAAGGCCAGCACATCAGTCCTAAAACCTGTGGGAACAATGTAGATGATGTGATGGCCATTGCATCTTACCTCTCTGACCAAACCTGTGACCCATGTTTAATCATTAGAGAATATCAGAAGAATTCCAGTCTCTATCCTACAAAATGCCAGAATTGTGTTCTTTACAATTATCAAGATCCTGGACAAGAAAAGCCCAAGATGGTTTTATATCCCAGAGGAGCTAAGGACATAACACATGCAATGTGTCAGGCTGGGTGGGATTCTAGAAGAGAAAACAGGTAAAAATTAAGGATATCTAAGCTAGGAACAGAGTTTAAATGAAACTAATTAATCAGCATTGGTTCATTAATTGTACTTGATACACCAGGCTAATGTAAATGTTCACAATCCGAAAAAGGGTGTGGAGGTAGGAGTAAGGGTGGTACAAGGAGCTCTGTGCTCTGTGCTCTCGGAACAGTTGTTCTGTGAATCTAAATGTGTTCTAAGGGATTCTAGGAATAGCAACATTCGGTCATTCTTCAGTGTCTAGGGTAGGATGGCTGAGTTTTAGGAGAATAAAGAACACATGCCCCACCACGTTACCAACTTCATGCCCACCAGTCTGCTTTCCTGACAAACCCTCAGCAGTCCATGAACAAATGCTTACATTGCTAATGGACATGTATTTTTGAGTTATTTGTAGTACATTATGGAGTAGGAGGGCATCCTTCTTAATATTTTGTCCTGATACAAACTGACCCGACATGAGGAAATAAAAAAATCAGGGCTCAAGTGTTTAGATGCCAATTACACTCCACAGTTGATATCAAGGGACATAAATAGCCTAGATAAGAGCTGGTGACTACCTACTCTCTTTATCTCCTTGTCTGCCCACTTTCTTTACTATGTGGTTTTTATACTATGTGGTTCCAAAGTGTAATGCATGGTTTTGCAGGTTTACCTGCCATTACCACCAGTATCCATAGTAACAAGGTTGGGAACCACAGAAAGAACGTGTGTTTGTTTTTAGTGATATCAGCAGCACATAAATCAAAGCACATTTTATGTCTCTAGGAGTTAATTCTCTTCTGACCAGAAGCTATGTAACTGTAATGCAATTGTCTTAGAATCATAAAATTTCAGGTCTGAGGTGCTCTAGGAGACAGTCTAAGCCCCACTTTTATTTGCAGATGAAGACCTGAAATTCAGTGGTAATGTATTTAATTAAGGCTGATAATTGTCCTGAATACTCTTAATTCTCTGTAATGACAAATATGATCATGAAGAACAAGGATATAATATGAGTCAGCCAGTAGACAGCCCACAATTCCTCAGCTTCTCACAGTGGCTTACTCTGCCCTCATGGTTACAAGGTAGGCACCATCGTCCCGAATTGAAATGACATTCAGAGCAAGTAGAAGTGTGGAAGGGGTGTCACCGGTGACATTTTTCCCGTTTATATTGAGAGTGTGTATCTGTACTATAGGTACCTGACAAACATCTTGTTTCATTGCTGGGAGCTGAGCACGGGGCAAACACAGTTTCAGCTGAGCCGGAAGAAACTGGATTTAGCTCTGCCAAGCTTTGCAGTGCAAATGGGAAGGAAAGTCAAGGCTGGCTACAGTTTTAGATGAGAGAGTGACTTCCACGGAGGTCTGAATGAAAGGCCATGTGGCTGGAGCTTGGAGAAGGGACAACCCCAGAGGCCAGGCACACATGGAGGCAGGCATCACTCACTCGGGCATCAGCCTTGTCCCAAGGGTATTTTAGTCTTAGGCAGAGGAATTGTTATTTTCAAGAGATGATAACAAGAATGTAGAAAGAGGGTAGATAGAGGATGAGAGATGAGTCCGGAGGCTATTGCAGTAGAAAGAGAGCGCCCTGGGACTGTGGCCCCACTGGTGGGAGGCGTGTGGTGATGGCAGAGGAGGAGAGGAGTGGGAAGGATTCAGTATCCACCTGGAGGTAAAACACTGAGGCTCTGGTGACCGAGGAGATATAGGGGGTTCTAGAGTAAATTCCAAGAACCTGTCTGGAGCACCTGGTTGGATGTAGTTGTGCAGATGGACATGCAGAAGGGGCAAAACTTATTGGTGGGATAGTTAAAGGATGGCTCTTGAATCTGGGGCCTGCTATGTTTACAATGCCTGCAAAATATCTCCATAGAACCCTATGGAGTTCTCATAGGGACGAAGATACCTGAGTCTAGAGCTCAGAGGGGAGGCCTTGGCTGGAGACATAGAAATGAGTGTTGCTGACAGGGAGGTGCTAATCCAAGGCTTCAGAGACATTTAGGATGCTTTCACCAACCTTGAACTTAGTCTCCATTCCTAATGTCTGCATTTCAAAGACACAAGAGAATATAATTCATGTTCATTCTGTACAGATTCAGACTCTGCCAAAGACATAGAACTGAAAGATTTCTTCAGTTTGACAATGATGTAAAGACGTTAGGGAGAATTGCAGGAGAATAAATTGTAGGGATGAGCAAGATTAAATGCTAGAGTTCCACTGGTGGGAGTGAATTTCAGAAAGATATTTTTTATGATGAAATCTAAACTAATCCTTTCTGAAGCAGAAAATGCCCGACAAGGTGAGAACATGCAGACTTTGGCATCCTACCACTGCTTTGTGCGAGGAAGCTGCTTTTGATAGAGCAAGTTCATATTCAGATTGAATTGGCCATTTATTTTGATCCTCCTTGCTCTTGTCACAGGCTTCAGCAGCTTAGGTATGTCCTGGAAACTTCAGAGGAGCATAAATGCAAACAGAAAGGACGCCCCAGGCCAGAAACCCAGCCTTCCTCTGCAGCATCTGATTTTGGTGGTTGTGATGTTTGGCTAGGAAGTAGGGGGAGTTGAGGACATCCAGGGTCAGTGACAAGGGACATTGGTGGACTTGGAGGTGTGTGCTTGCGTGGATGTGAGTCAAAACTGAGGATTTTAAAAAAAAATATGATACAACATCTAATATATAAGAAAAGCATGAAGACTGATAATGGCAAACACGGTAGATAATCTGCGCCCCTGGGGTGCACTGGTGCTCAGGAAGAGGCTTAAGACATAAAACATTATGAAGACAGTGCCCCCCGACACTGTTACACCTCTTCATCCCATCTCCTTTTTGTGGCCCATTGGGTCATCGTTACCCTGCATATGTGTTTCTGTCCTTCCTGTTAGTTTTTAGCCACTATGATTTGTATCTGTGCATTTAGGAAGTATTTTGCAAGTTTGAAAATGTTATAAAATGTAATCATTTTTAAGAAAGTAACAACTTGTGTTTATTACTAAATATTATATTTGTGTGACTCACATTGATACATGTGGTTTTAATTCATTAATTTTCCTGACAAAATTACATATTATGACCATTTCAATTTACTTCCAGTAATTTCTTCAGAAAAGTAGTATGCGGATTTGAGCATCTGCCTGAGTTGGGAGCCTTTGATGAAGCAGTGCAGGGTGTGTGTGTGGGGGGGGTAAATTCCCCTGCCTCCCACTCTGAAAAGCCATTGGAGCAGGGAGAGATGTTTACCTTAAATGACATCCTGGGACCAAGTTCCTGGACCTCACATCAGTCTCAGCATAGCTCTCCTCACTGGCTCAGCCATCATGGTGCATGGGTCATGTACTGGTAGAGGCCAGTACATTCTTCATGGAGAGGCCCACCAAATGCAGCAGCCAGGCTTTGGTGGTCCAATCAGAGGCCTCTCCTTCCACATCAGTTGAACAGCAGCTGAGGTTGGTCTGTCTTTTATTTGGAAAATTACATAAAATAAATGCTTCAGCAGCTTACTTCTAGTAGGAAATCTTAAATAATTATTTTGTATAAGAAATTCAATGTATATTCACCTCTTAATACAACCTTTTAGCAAAAAGGATATTATTACTATATACACATATTATACACATAACTTAACATGTATTTATTACATTTTATGTCATGCTTAAACATAATTTAACATATGTACACACTGTATGCATATATTTCATATAGAGGCACATATATCTAAGTCATGGAACAGATTAGCTTTGAGTTTCCCATTCTTAAAAGAAAAAAAAATATGATAAATGATGAAACAAGGGAAGAGGGAGAAATCTCAGGCAATCGCTGTTCACTGGAGAAGGTTCACATCTGCACAGAGATTCCCTTTCAGGCTCCAGGTATCAGAATTAAAATCCCTACTTTGCATGCTTATTCGTAGGCTGCTGCTTTTCTGGCACTAATTGATTTTCTTTCAAGATGATTCCAACTCACTTCATGCTTCAGAAACTCAAATCTGGTATTCCTGATGGCCAGGTCATTGTGCCCCACACTGACAGGGCAGGAGTGAGGCTCCCCCTCTGCTCTGTGGACCCCAGGCAGCTCCTGTACTATGGGGCGCTTCCAAAGTTCACTTCCCTGGAATCTTTCCTGCCTTATCTATCTTGTTCTGAAAAAAAGCTTTCCCTTCCCAGGGAGCAGGCCTTTGCCAGCCGCTTAGCTGCCCAGAGGGAGTTGCAAGCCTCTTTCTGTCTCCTTGTGGTTAATTTATCACAGAGAATGCAGTTTGCTGGGGAATCCAAATTAGAAGTGTCCTTACAGTTGTCATTAATCACCATCTAAAAGTCTTCAATTTCCAGTGCTGGGAATGTCTCAGAATGTCTGATGACTGTAAGGATGTGATGATGTAGACAGTGTGGTGTGAAGAAATTCGTCCCAGGCAGGACTGCCTGGGGAGTATTCCAAAGGCTGAGGAGCTGTTTTTAGGCCCAGATTCCTGTCCCCAAGGAGCTGGAATCAGAGCCTGTGGCGGTGGAATGAAGAAATTGGTGTCATTCTCCAGCTTGCCAGATGGTGCCGGTGTGCCTCAGAGTGTGGTAAATACTTGCCCATTGCATCTGATGTCCCTCTGCTCTGGCCTTAGTGGTTTTAGGGGCTCTTCTGGACCAGTGAGCTGTTAGGGTCACATAGAGGATTGACACCTCTGGTTTGGCTGAGTTTACTCTGTTAGGCACTGTAAATCCTGCATACTAAGAATTTCTTCATACCCCAGAAAACCAGCATGCTGGTCACTCTAGCTACAGACTCATGTGTCCAAAGAGAGCTGGCGTCTTACAGATATTTCATTCAAACCAGTAGCTATTATGCTTCCTAGGAGCCAGGCTCAGTGTAGGTTTTTGCTGCAAATGTGATTAGTATTTTGGAGTGTTGCAAACGCAGGGTATTCCACCTCCCTACAACACAATCAAGAGTAGACCTGACTCTTCTCAAACCACTCAGAGGTGGTTCAGAGGAACATCCCACCAGAGGAAGTTCTGGTTGCACAATGACACAAAAATGCTTTGTGAATGGTTTAAGGAGACAAGTCTAAAGGGCATCTATAGGAATTTTATGGAAAAAAGAAGGAAAATTGAAAATAATTTGCTTTGGCAAATGGAGACATTCCCTTGCCTGGTGATGTGTAAGGAATTATCTACCCAAGAGCAAGAGCAAGTGCATAAGAGCTGGAGAGGAGGTGGTTGGGGTCTTGCAGGAGACCCAGAGAAGTCCTAAAAGACACCTTGCAAAGGGCCTGTGAGTGAGATATCTGAGGCATGTATGGGATTTGTTTTTAGAGAAATAACAATGTTCATTGTAGTGTTTTGAACACCTCAAATGTGCCAAGCCCTCTTCTCAGCACTTGCTGTACATTAACTTAATTCTTCAGTAACGTTTAAGGTCAGTATTATTATCTTCCTGTTTGCATGAAAACTGGAGCTCAGCAATGTCAAGTGCCTTCTCCACAACATCTCAATGCTGGCCAACCTTGCAGCTGGAGTTAAAACCCAGGTTTCTTCCTCTGGACAGCTCTCTGTTCACCACTACCCCTCACATTTTCCTGCCCTCCATAGGCATATGTGTCCAACCTCCTGGGTGGTGGGAACACCCCAAAATAACCCTCCAGAAGCAAAAGTAATGTGAATATATTCTCCTGGTCTTAATTGCTCTATTTAAAATTTTAGTTTATCTGTAGGAATGCCATCATTTCCCCAAGCATACTAGTTTCTTGATTCTCCTTCATTTCTCCCTTCTGTCTCTCCATGGCAGTACCATGGAATACTTGTGGACTCATGTGTAGCACATCCTCACTGCTAGCACTAGGAATTGTTCTAATGAAACCCTCACAATAATATATGGATTGGGTCCTATTATTCCCCTTTGGGGAAAGAATAGCACAGCCTCATTATCACAACTCAGGTTGCACACCTGGTTTTAACACCTATCCTGTCACTTACTTGCTGTTTATGGAGCCTTCTGCATGGTGTGGTTACCAGGGTAAGCTTGGGAGCTGGTGCCCCAGATTCAAATCCAGCTCTACCAGGAACATTCTCCCAACTCTCTCTATCAAGCCTCGCCAAGCCTCAGCTGTAGGACCATCAGCCAGGCTCACACTGGTGGGGTTTGGACACTGATGGGAATGTGCATTAGAGGGGGATGCTCCAGTCACCACAGTCTCAGGGACCCTGACCTTGTTCTGGAGGAGGCCAGCGGGCACTCTGCACTCTGTGTCCTCAGGAATCCCTGTCTGGGTACAGTGGCAATACCTGTGGAGTTTTCATGTGACACATATTTTCTTAAGCTATTTGATCAATTGGTCATATTTTAAAATTGAAAGAGCAACTCAGATGAGAGTTACCACATTTGCTTTGTGAGATGTTTGTAATATTTTTAGAAAAGATGATAAAGATTGGATAAGAAGGAGGATTTTTTTATATAACAGAGCTGCATAATTAGGAGAATTATCATATTTCTCTGACTTTCTATTTTCTCTGCCCATCCCCTTTTTGTATTTGACCTTGCTGGTGGTATTAGAAGTACAGAAACACCTGCTTTGGAATGACAGTGTGTGCTTATCTAACATTCCTGGAAAATCTATTCCATAACACAAATATATATCCCTTCTTTTTATCCTCCTTGTTGAATGACACTACCAAATGAGATGTTAAATACAAGCTTGTGGGAAGTGTTTAGTGGCTAACAAAGTGAATATATGAATATATTCCTGACAAAGCATGCTGCAGAAGCTGTAATCTCTGAATTTTGACAACCTTAGGTAGAATCATTTTAATAGAATATAATATACAATCTGCCTGAAATACTGTGATAAGAATTCAAAAGTCCCTGAATGCAAAGACCCAGTGCACTGAGTTAGAAGAGCGGAAATGGTCTTAATTTAAAATATTTTAGTGTACACTCTTTGTGAGGAAATATGAATAGTGAAGATGAGAACAATGTAATTATAAAGGAGAGGAGAGATCAGAACAGCATGCAAGCTTGCAAGTGTCCTGACACTAATGCCCAGCCAAGGGAATGGATGTCAGATCCTGGGCTGCTCCTGGGGAAACAGATGCTTCCAGATGGCATGGCTGGTGTTCTTCCTTAAGCGAGCTTCCTTTACAAGTCTGCTTGTGTGCACTTGAGTCTACCTAGGAATGAATCACTGGGTGAAAGTGCATGTGCCTCTGCAGCTTGATTGGAGATTGCCAAAACTTCTTAAAGTGAGCACAGTGGGGAATTATTATTTCTCATAATCTTATCCACACATACACTTAGCTGTTTCCTAACAATCTGATAGGTATGGAATGCTCTCTCATTAAAATTGGATTTGTCTGAATACTAGAAAGTCAAGCGTTGTTTTATATGTTTATTGAACATTTGGCTTCTTCTGTGAATAATGTTTTGAAAAGTCAGCCATTTCCCATTCTTCCCAAGCCCACAATCCACAGGAATGTAGGAGATTCTTGGTGTGGGGGGCCCACTGGTCAGATGGGGCCTACAGAGTATACTCAGAGAAATAATAACGCATCTACCTAGAAGTCTGGGACTCCCATCCTTAGTCATGAAATGAAATTTATCATGAATACATCTCCCATTCCCATTTACAGTTCTATGAGGACAAGGATTAAGGGAGATGATGAGGATAAAAATGGGTGACAAGGAGGCTGGAGTTTTGCTATTTCACTTTGCCTAGGAAAATGGTCATGTCTCCCTGCATAAGTTTCCAAACTTTGAGGTTAATGAAAATTGTAATTTTCATTTTAACTTTATCTAACTACCTGCATTTTAATTCACAATTTCAACATGGGACTCTCAAGGTGTTTCCTAGCAGGTGCAGAGGGAGCCATCCAGGGACTCAGCCTCCCTTCCTCCTTCCTCACTGCCAGCCTGAAAGAGACGAGGTCAAATGCATGTTCTCAGGTGGTGCTCCTTCCCGGCCTGAAGTGCAGGCCTGGTGTTGTTTTCAACTGAAAGCATATGCTGGACCGGCCTTCAGGTGAGGTTCACACTGTGTTGTGTTTTCCTTGCCAGAGACTGTTTCCAGCTCATCCCACACCTGTTTAGAAAGTGGCAGTGAGTGACAGCTTTGCAGAGGCCCAGACCCACATTTATTAATGCTCAGGGAGGATTTGCAATCAGAGAAAGCATCTGGGGAGGGGGAAAATAGACTATTTGGGGAAAGAAAGAAGTTCGTGGCTTAAATAGAAACACAGGGGAGCTGTCCAAATCTGAGGTCTATAGAAGATGTGCCCACAGGACCGGAAAGAAGAATGACTACTGGGGCTCTGGCAGGTCCATCAGTTGCCTCTGCATTCAGACAGAGCCGGGTTCCAGTCCTGCCCATTAACCTTGGGTGACTGGGCCTTCTGAGTCCCACATTACAAGCTGTGAGCATTAGCAAAAATCACTTATTTTAAAGATTTAGTGTAATACATCAGAAGAGAGAAAATGCCCAATTAATGATCGTCAACAGATGAAAAGGCTGTTTTTGTGTGGAAGTAGCTGACATCTTGCAGATCCAAGAGTGACTCCCAAGTGGCTCCACCCCACACAAGCCAGATGAGAAGCAGCGCTTTTCTTTGTTGTCCATGTTTGATCAGCAAGTGTAAAGCATTAGTTGTGATTTGAGAGCTGTGGGAAGTTTCTGATGAATGGTGATGAGTTCCATTAGTATGAAAATTTCTGTATTCTCATAGACTGGCAACTTACCCAGGTTTTAACCTGCCTCACTGGGCATGCACAACACATCTGAAGGTCTAGGGCCACAAGGTTCTAGATACTGACATTTAGCTGGGCAGTGTGTGTGTGCCTTTCGTCCAGATCTCAGAGGAACTGGCAATTCTATTCTCAGCTAATCTGTCAAGAGACATCTTGAAGTCAAAGTTCTTGTGCTTGGTTCTGAAACAAGTAAAGGGTCAGCTGTGGCTCACACTGGGGCCACAGGAAAATATAGATGAGCCTTGTGATTTTCTAATTTATGTTTTTTATAGTGAGCAAAAGAATGGGGACAGGAGGGTTCAGAGAAGATTCTCTCTGGGAAGACAGGGCTCAGGTAGAGCTCAATGTTGTTGAATGTGGGTGACTAGCGTGGGGTGCAGGGACAGTGAGAGCTGCAGGGGCAGGCTGTGAGTGAGGCCAGTGTGGGCCCTCTCTGTGGCCTGCAATTACCCCTTGATGTAGGGACACTTTGTGCACTGTCCTCTCTGGACTCCTACAGGGTACTTTGTCAGTTTGTTTATTCTCTGTGTGTGTGTGGTTTGCAGGTGCATCAATTTAATATGGCTTATCACTGGGCTGGCTTTTCTCCCCTGGGGGTGAATGGCTTCCACTCTGGATGGGCTGTCTTCTTGCTCTCGCAAGGGAGTTGTCTCTTGGCATCTTCAGTGGTGCAGTACTGTGTGAAGTGGGCACTGAACTTGTAACCAGGTGCATCTTTGGCCAGCTAGCTACCTCACATGGCATTTGGCCCCCATATACCTGGTTGTGGAATCTAGGAAGTTGATAGGAGGACACTGTCTCTCTGCTAAAGAGAGAGGAGGACAGAGTTCTCTCTGCTAAAGAGAGAGAAGCATAGGAGGTCTTTAGAAAGCTGGCCAGTGTACCATGGTCCCTCACCCCATGCTGATTGTCATTATTGTCTGTGAGCTTTGTTTTCTTTGTTTCCTTTTAGTGTTCAAATAACAGTTTTGCATGTGAATAAAGAGTGGTGATCTTGGATGTCACTGATGTGAACAGACCCCTGAGTGCACCATGGCAGGGTCTGGCTTTTGGTATATTCAAGGCAGTGATAAATCCTGGAGTGAAACCCTGTCTCTTTGGTGTGATGATTCACATCATATGGCAGCAAAGACAAGGGTTCTCAGCATGGTGTGCAGAGACCCTACCTGCCTCAGGTATGTCACATCCGGGTATCCTCATCAGACACACTGCCCTGTCTGTCCCCGTGTGCTGGTGTCTCCTGGCTCCCTGCTCCAGCAGGGCAGACATGGTGGAAGACGCTGCCTGCCCGTTCTCCACTCAATGACTCTGCTGCAGGTGGCTCTGGAGAACTGAATGGAGCACTGAGTGGAGCCCACTCTCTGGATCACAAAGATGCTTTACTTCTGGCTCAGTCCCATCCAAGTGAGCAGTGAGAGTAAGACTTTAGAGCAGATAGTGAAGCAATCAGTGTGAGATCGCACAGGAAACCAAACATAATAAGAAAACCTCAATGAGTTTTTTCTGGCCTGAGTTTTCCACTGTGAGTCCATAGATGGCAGCTGTTATGCAAAACAGTAGCAAAAGAAGCCTGGCAAAAGGAGAAGGCATATGTGGCTTGTCACTCCCCACTTCCCTGGATGGCCAGGTTCTGGAAACAATAGCACTCTTCATGCCAGTGCCCAGGTGCCAGCCCCCAGCTTGGTGTGTACATTAGTCATGTTTTATATGCATGGCAATTTCAATGAAGAAATTTTAGAAGAAAACCTCTTGCTTACAGCTCAGGTGCTAAAATATTTCAGTCATAGAAAAATCTGCTTATTTACACCATCTCAGGAAAAGATGCATGAAGTGGCCACAAAACAACCTATTCTGCTGTGATCTCATAAAACTTCTCACTTCATTCATTCTGCACTATGCACTTGGTTGTTCTCATAGTCCCTTCTGCAATGCATACATGTGTACACACACCCACATTTGTGTGTGTACACACACACATGCACGCACAAGCATGCACACATGTGTTTATGTGTTTATGCACATACACAGAGTTTTCTTTCTATCCATCTGAACATCTCCCCCATTGTCTAAAGTGCAGCTCAATCTTAGCCTCCTCTGGGAGAGCTGCTGACAGGCAGGATGTCTATTCAAGTGTGCCGTCACTTCCAGCCCCCCACTTATGGGCAGACATATCTCCTCACTCTGTGATGTTGGATCTGTCCAAGTGTCTGTTTGAACATCTGTTGGGTGTGTGTTCTGGATTTGAGTTTAGCTGTACAACTTGAATTTGCTCATTAGATTTAGTGAACATGTTGGATTAAAGTATGAAAAATACTCTGCAGTCAGCTTTCCCTTTGCTCTTCTAGATGGTTTGCTTGTTATAGAATAGTATAAGACAGATGGTCTAGAGCTGACCCACAGATGCATAGACTGCAGACTGAAAAGCTATTCTGGCTTTATACAAAGACCTGGATGCCTGATTATAGAGGGTTATTATTTATGCCATTCCATTTGGAGTGATTTGTTATTCGGCAATAGCTGACTTATTCACCCACATTGATCCTATCTCCTCTTACATCATTTTATCCTTCACTGTAAACATGGTGGAGAAACAGTTTATGTATCACCTTATAATATTCTCCAACTTCATTTGTATGTCATTTAAGATTGTGACAGACACCCAAGCATAACTAGCTGAATGCACAGGGCAAAGTCATCAACGTACATGAATCCAGATATTAAAAGAATATTAAGATCCCCCTTTATTTAGCTTTCCAGATTCATTAATTTTTCTTGTAGCAGCAAGTTGAACCCCACAAGCAAGAGGATTCCATTCAACCAGTTTAAAATACTTGGAAGCAACAAGGCTTTTCTTTTTCAGTGCTTTTTACAAAAGGATCAACCTTGGTTTTAGTGATCTAGTTGAGGTACTTGTCTCTCCCTGACTGAGATGATGGAATAGGTTGGACTTATGGCTTATCCTGGGCTTCAAGCCACTGGTGCAGGCAGTGGTTGACACTTATTTTAGTTACAACTAAACTAACTCCAGGTAATTGGGAACTGGGAAGAGATGGTTTGCCACAGGAAAACTAGTGCATTTTTATTTAGGAGAAGGGAGAGTGGGTGTCAAGTTGGATAAAACTGTAGGTAATTCATCCATTTGAAATGCTGGGTTATATTCTACCAGCTTGCCAATTTAACCAAGCATCTTAAATTCCAAAACAAATATGCCATCATGTCTCCTGTTTATTATTTATTCAGTTTTTTGAAACTGAATACTCTTTTGTGCCAGTAATTCCCACTGAGTTATAACGATATAGTTGATCAATTCAGGTTTGGTTTCTTTATTCAGAGATTTGTAATTTTAGCAGAAAATATAATTCATAGAGATGCAATAAATTATATACAATTATGATACAAGGAAGTACCCTCCAAGCTATGAGAGTAATATGAATTGAAATTACACTTCATTTGAAACACTCAAGAAGAAAACAAACTTTGAGACATTGGTCAGTCAATA
Organism: Marmota marmota marmota; assembly: GCF_001458135.2. Lineage (NCBI taxonomy): Eukaryota > Metazoa > Chordata > Mammalia > Rodentia > Sciuridae > Marmota > Marmota marmota. Next base: position 156,477 of record NW_026004834.1, on the reverse strand, counting down.
CTTCACAGTGGTCCCCAAGAAAAGGGAAACTAGCAACCTGGTCCCTTATATTTGTCCCATACTATTGCCCTGAGTTTCAAAACTGCCAGCTCCTAGAGGGGTCCCAGGGAGACAATGGTGGACCATCTGAGTTGAACACAGAAAGATAGGGGTCTAGGGAGACCAAGGGTCTACATCTTGCAGACCATGAGAGATAAGAAACAGAAAACCCCAGATATCTTCAGTAGGACCTCCTTGAGTCCTCAGCAGACTAGTGATTATGCAGAGATGTGAGAAAGTGACGCACACCTCTACAGAAAGAGTGAGTGAGTATAGTGCTGACACTCCCTGGGGTTGGAATAGCTCATGTGCCCCACAGGCAACCTGGAAAATGTGTGATTCACGGGCACTGAGTAGTCTTCACAGATAGGTGTTGTCCCAGAAATGGGAAACAATCTGTTCTAGACTGAGCCCTGGTCCATATCTTCCTAACAAATCAAGAGAAAGACCAAAAAGGACAAAGCTATTTCCAAGTAACTTAATAAATTCCCCAAAACCAACCTTAAGAACATTTATAGGTATACAAAAATATCCATTACCTGGAAGAGTAAAATGCATGATATCTGCCACCCAGGGATAAAACACTAGTCATGAAAAGAAACAAGAAAATATGATCCCATGGGAGAAGAAAGATCAATCCAATCAATCCAATCCAATTCATAAACAACACAGATGTTATTATCGACAATTAGATAAAATGACTTGGGACTGTATCCCATAGGTTTGAAAGTTAGCTAAATACTTGGAAGATATAAAAAGTCTCAAACTTCTAGCAATAAAACTATGATGAGTAAGATGAAAGATACACTAGATGTGGCTAATGGCAGATTACATGCCATGGAATTAAAGATAGTACACTTGAACATATAACAATAGGAACTATCCAAAACAAACTAGAGAAAATCAAAATACAGAGGAGTACATTAAGTGATTCATGCAATAATTCCAAAAAGAGTCCCAGAAGGAGTGGAGACACTTGAAAGAATAATGACCAGAAATTTTCCAAATTTAATGAACTATAAACCCTCAAATCTAAGAAACTGAATGAAGCCCAAGAAACATGAAGAAAATAATAGCAGGGTGAATCATAATCCAATTCAAACCAGTGATAAAAGAGAAAATCATAAAAGCAAATAGCTGCCATCATTATCTTCATGGTTCTGTACATAACAACAGCAGTTTTCTCACTGGAAACATTGCAGATTAGGAGCAGAGAAACCAAAAATTATAGTCCTGAAATCTCAAAAATAAGCAAAATAAACTGTTCACCTAGCATTCTAACCAGTGAACACCTTTCACAAGCTAAAACAATGCTAATTATATTTCAGACATATGACAGGTGAAGTAATTTGCCAGTAGGAGATATTCACTTCAAAAGTCCTTTCTTTATAATTTTTTAATTTAAATTTTATTTGTAAATGACAAACATTGAACATAGGCCTTTGTGGGGCTCAATGTGATGTTTTGATACATGTTTATAATGTAAAATGTTTAAATCAGACTAATTATCAAATCTCTCGTGTTGCCTTTTTTGTATGTGGTAAAATGTTTCACATCTACTTTTTCAGCCATTTTGAAGTGTACAATGCTTTCTGTTTTATTATAGTCACCATTGTATATAGTGGATCACTTAAGGACATACTTCATGCAGGAGAAAAGTGTCCCATGGAACTATGGATCTGCATGAAGGAATAGACTGCAGAAATGGTGACTCCATTCCCACCCCCCACCCCCCTCCATTAGAATCTCTTTAAATGATAACACTTTGATACATTGTCATAGTCTCAGAGCAGCCCCACACACATGTTGATCAATTAAAAGGAGAAAAAAAACAATAATTTTGTGGTGGCAAAATCTTGTAGACTTTACCTTCACCATAGGCTATGACAAGGATATGACAAGACACTGCATCCCTCTGTGGCATTCTTACTAGCAATGCTTCACTCAAATGTAGTCATGGAAAAATGCCAGTGGAAAATGGTAGATTCTTCAAAATAATTGAAAAGTGTCCCAAAACACTTAAATTTTATCAAAGGAAAAATAAGGAACAGTCATGGATCCAGGAGACTTAGGAGATGCTACAACTAAATGCCTGGATTGAATTCTGCAGCCAGCAAAATCATTAGTGGTGAAATTCCATTAGCTGGTAATGTCTGATGACAAACCAGTGCTAATTCCTGCTTTTGATTGTTGTGTCACAGCTGTGTGTGATGTCAGCATCAGTGGGGTTTGGGTGAGGTGGCCATTTTCTCCTACAGCTTTTCTGTAAATCTGAAATTATTTCATATAAAACAATGATGAAATGGGCAGTGATGTATAACAAGAGATCACTCTAGAAAATAGCAGAATGCTGACACAGCTTGAAAGATAGCAACACTTTTCCTGGATAGTCCATGGTGAACTCAGATCTGAAGAGTGAGCAGGCACCACCAAAGAACTGTGGATGAACTGTGGTTCTGGGTATTCACTGGACTCAGAATGGACACTGAGTTACAAGCAAACTTATGTTAAGTCTAGCACCATTCCATGGAAATGAAGAGGTTATGGCATTACAGAGAACTCTTTCAATGTGATTTTCACCAATACAACTACACTTGGTTTTTATGATGCTGGGGAGGGAACTCAGACCCTTGTGTGTGCTAGGCAGGAGACGTGCCACTGAGGTACATCTCCAGCACTAACTGCAAGTTCTTCCTCTGCAAGAAAGGCTGAAATATCTCACCATCAACATCTCGCATCCTGCAAATCCGGCACATGGAGGATACAGATGATTTCTTTCCTGTAACCTTCATCTTCTTGCCAAGACTTCAGTTCCCTTATTAATGAACTAACTAGTGAAGGTGAGGAATAGAAATGTGTGTTGCTGGATTGACTTTCTCCCTAGAAAGTCTATTGTGCAGCCTTTAACTTGTGAAGCCTGAAATATTACTGTGATTTTTTTAATATTTATTTTTTAAAAATGTAGGTAGACATAATACCTTTAGTTTATTTACTTTTATGTGGTGCTGAGGATCGAACCCAGGGCCTTGCATGTGCTAGGTGAGCACTGTACTGCTGAGCCACAACCCCAACCCTATTACTGTGATGTTAGGAGTGTCGTGCTCACCTGTAAAAGCCAGTCAGGCAAGAACTGAGCTCTTAGATAGTAAATATGGCAAAAAGTAACTGACCATCATCAGGGGCTCCTTTGTTTGAAGACTCTTTCCATCATCTCCTGACCTAGAAGAGTCAGGATCTTGTTAGTAGAAGAATATTTTTTAAATGCATGATCATAGTGCACCCAAGTACTCAGGAAACTGACAAGAAATCTCACCTTATAGTCTGAGTTACAATATCAATGCTTTCATCACGAGATGACAGTGGTAATGGGGTGTATTTCCAGCATGATGAGCACTTCAGAATCACATTTCCTCTCACATTTCAATAATGAAGCCTCCCCTGATGTTTATAGCTACTGCTTCCTTCCCTCTGAACACTTTTCATTTCACTTTTACAGTTGTGGTTGCGTGGTCCTAGGAAACCCATGGCTGCACACGGGAGTGCATAAGAGAACGATCTGCTCTCATGTGTGCAGAGCTACTGAAGTCACACCTGGGAAAGGAGATTTCCAGGCACAGCCCACCTAAAAATTGTCTTTGCCACAGGGACATAATTAGAAGGGATGGAGACTGCAACCCTAATTCTTCCTTTCCCCTCTGGTACTAGATAAATGCTCTTGGTATCCATTTCCTGAAAGGTTGTCCCAATGCTAATGGAAAGTCATATCAATCAGGAACCCTCTACCTCCTTCTTTCCTGCAGAAATCACCTTCCAGGACACAGGACATCAAAAAACCCTGGGCAGAAGCAGGACCAGGGTTGGGGACCACCTAAGTCTGAGCTCTCTTTTGACTGTTCGAGGAGGTGCAGTGTCTCCTAGGTCCTTGGCCAGCCCTCTTTCTCTCTAATGAGTAGTTGAAAAGGACCTAGTTGACGAACAGTGTGGGTATCCTATCTGGTTTACGTTTTGGAGTAACTATCTTTCAAATGCTCTCAGATATCATAGTTTGATATTGTTGTGGCTTTTAGTCCCTATTTTGATTCTTTGTCATAGGCATATTTAATAAGCTGTGCAGTGTGGGGCCTGGACTCCCAGTGTTCCTCTCAGGCTGGGAGTGTGAGAGTTACTCGTCTCTGTTAAATTAATGTCATGTTTGTCATAATTACAGTCCGTTTGAGTACAGGTCTGATGTGGGTTGGCGTGTTACCCTCAGTTCCCCAGGCAGTGCTGCTGAGCACGTTGTTTTGTATACAGCAGTCAGTTGCCCCAAAAGTAGCCCTGGACATAGGATTATCAAATTCAGTTCCAGACAAGACTGCAAGAACATCAGCTCAATGTGCCAAATTAGCAATGCCCTGAGGAGCATAGTGTGATTATTTTTCCTAAATAACAACTACTCTCTGACTTAATAATAATAGTTTTACAGTGAAATAGAATTGTGGTAATTTCCAAATTAGTGTATCTCATTAATGAGATTTACTAAGTATTATTGGCAATACTGTGAAATACCTTTGTGTTATAAACCATGTTCTAAATTACTTTTTTTTTTTTATCCACTGCAGAAAAGCTTTTCCAAATATCTTTCTGGAGGTGAAATGTATGTGCTTCAGGAAAGTCTTAATGGCTTTTCCCAGGTGACAAGCCTTGACTACACAAACTTAACAAAACTAATTATATTTTTCCTCATACATGTGTGTCTTCAAAACACCAGCTTTCAGAATGATACTTGATATTACACCTCCAAATATTCTGTTTTACCAGGACCTGGAAAGATGAATTCAGCAGAAGTCAAGGATCTTAACTTCCAGTCTTTGACTCTAAGCTCTAGGGCTGTGTGACCTTAAACAAGGTATGCATCATCCCTTGCCTCCAGGTTCTTTATCTATAAGACAAGTGGGTCATTCATTCATTTAGTAACCACTATGTGACAATACTGTTACAAGCATTAGAAAACCAGCAACAAATGGAAGAAGACAAGATTCCTTATCTCTAGGAGCTTATAATATAGTAAAAGGACAACAAACATATAGATGAATAAGTAAATAAATGAGGGATGAATTGACTATACAAACACAACCAGGGAAGAAAACTGAGGTGGTCTGGGGGTGGTAGTTTGGGAGAAAAGACTGTTAGGGTGGCAACTTTTGACTGCAATTGGAATAATGAAGACTTTTTAGTTATAGAAATCTTGGAATAAATGCTTTCAAGGCAGAGGGAATAGCAGAGAGTAACCTGAGGTGAAAATGTATTTTTTTCCTAAACCATCTTCAGCATACATTTCAGTGAAGTCCGCTCTGGTCAGACCAGTTCCTCACATGTGGTATCCCAGACTTGCTATTGTCACTGGTTGGGCTTAGCTTAGTCTGTACTTAGCTTTCATCAAACTCTCTGGGCATCAATTAAATTCAGGTGAGTAATTGTGTATATGACCTCTCCTCCTCCAAATGCCTGAGGTTTGTTTTCAACATTCCCAATCTAACATACCCTCTTTACCTGGCCAGTATCCCAGTATGAATTCTTAGTTGATTTGAAGTCATAGAGGAATTAGAAAACTCTGCTGTTCCTACCTCATTGTAAATCCTCTTTCTAGGATTCCTCCTAACACCAACAATTACCTGGAAAATGTGTCCAATTTAATTTCATCATTTATTTAGTATTTTCTGCAGGGTATGGAGACAAAAACTTCCCACACTAATACTCAGTGTTGATAACGTTGGTATTGATAAAGGTAAGTAGAACAGAGCAGCTAATATGTAAATCACACACTGATCTGGTTAGGCATTGACTCTGAAGGAATGCGGTAGGCCATGATTGGTAACAACAAGTATCTGAACATACATCAGTCAATGGAAATCTCCTAGTCCAACTTAGAGTATACCATGATAGCTAGCAAGAGAGTCAGAGACTGGATGGTCCCACTAGAATCTGGTGCTGGCAGACAAACCTCCTTCATTATGCTTCCATGATTCAAAAAGTTGCTTCTGCAACACTATGTCCACCATATTTGTTTTCCTTCACTGGATCCTGACCATTGGTAGTCTATGGAAAATGACTTTTCATATCATGTGTGAAAGATGCTTGTTGGAGGGGTTTCCAGATTTGGCTATAGTCCTAAAATCGTAAGATGTCTTTGCAGGTTATGAATCCAATATAAGATTAGTGTTCAGTTGAAAATTGAAGCACTACACAGCTAAAAAAGGTCATTAATAATTAATATTTAGGCATTTTTAAAAGTGTATGATCTTTGTGGTATTTGTTTTTTTAAGCAGGCATTATAGGTTGACTATCTCTTATTTGAATTAGTTTTATTTCAGATTTTTTGAGTATTAGAATATTTGCATAAGTATAATGAGATTTTGTGGGTGGGACCCTCATTTGAACTCTAAATTCAATTATGTTATATTCACTTTCTACACTAGCCTGATAGTAATTTTTATATAATATTTTGATGTTTTTATGTGTTCTTTTTGTTAGACATGAAAGTAGAATATTGGTAAATTATAAATATATAGAATATGACTTATTCTAATTAGGATCCTATTCTTGTGATTATATATAATGTGGAGTTACCTTGGTTGTGCATTCAAATACAAGGCTAGGAAACTTATGTCTGATTAATTTCACTGTCCTTCCTATTCTCCTCCCCTACCTTACCTTCATTTCCCATTTCTCTAACCCAACAGACTTCTATTCTTTTCCTCCCCACATATCAGAGAAAACATTCGGCCTTTTTTTTTTTTTTTTTTTGGTGGGGGGATTGACTTATTTCATTTAGCATGATATTTTCCAGTTCCATCCATTTACCAGCAAATGCCATAATTTCCTTCTTTTTAAGACTGAGTAATATCCCATTGTGTATATACACAATGTTTTCTTTATCTATTCATTCATTGAAGGACATCTAGGTTATTTCCATAGCTTGATTATTGTGAATTGAGCTGCTACAAACATTGATTTGACCGTGTCACTGTAGTATACTGATTTTAAGTCCTTTGCATATGGACTGAGTAAGATAACTGGGTCAAATATTGGTTCCGTATCCAGTTTTCTAAGGAATCTCCATACTGTCTTCCATAGTGGTTGCACCAATTTGCAGTTCCACCAACAATATATAAGAGTATCTTTCTCCCCACATCCTTGCCAACATTTATTGTTACTTGTGTTCTTGATCACTGCCATTGTTACCGGAGTGATCTGGAATCTCATTGTGGTTTTAATTTGCATTTCTCTGATTACTAGTGCAAACCATCACTTCAGGTCAAAAGTGGGATTTTCAAGTTGTGGTGTCATGTTAGTGCTCAAAATGTTTTGGATTTTGAATCTCTTTTAGATTTCAGATTTTCTGATTAGGAATAATCAATGACCCACCTAAAATAATATTCTTTGTCCTCACTCACTCCTCCCTTGCACTGATTTATTTAGATTTTTTGCATTTATTGCCACTGGCATGTTATATATTGATTTGACTGTGGTCTGTCTTACTCCAAAGGAGCTCTTTGAATGCAAGAATTTTATTTTCCTCACTTCTGTATTATCTGAGTCTGGACACATACTTGACATATAGTTGGTGCTTAACTGATGCTTTTTGTTTATGAAAATCAGTATCATCACAGTCTATTGCACTATGCTACCATAAGGTTAAGGTGGAGATACATGGATTGGTCAATGGCTGGGATAGCTCAGCACTGTGGAGATGATACTTATGTCTTCCAAACACATCACATTTGTAGAATGAGCTTAAAAAAGGAGCTCTATTTTAGTTTTGTAAAAATAATGTCCTTCTGATGTGCTTGGTTCCACCTGTCTCTCTGTCTATCAATCTACCTATCCATCCATCCATACACTGACTTGTATATCATATTATATCATAAGTTGTGATGTGATGATTCAAGATGTTGGAGTAGAGGAAGGCTGTGTGTGTCCATTTGCTCTGTGGCTCAGGATTCAAGGAGCAGAAATAATGATTCTCAGCAAAGTGAATGAAAGAGGAAATTGACTAAAACTCAATATTGGACAGTCAGACACTCTTAGAGACTCATATATTTGGGTGCATAGAACAAAGGTCAGGAAAGAGTATATTGAAGCCAAGAGAGTTGTGGCAGCACTGACACAGGTGCTGGTTTCCTGCAGAGGGGAGACAGAACACAGAGAATCACAGTGGATGAATGTGATATGGAAAAAAGCAAAACATAGAACAGAAAAGCAGCCTGGACTTAGCTGATCCAGTGGCTGCACAATGATAGTTGTTTGAAAAGTGCTCTGAGTTTCTCAACTGGCAAGTGGAGAGCAGAGGAGGAGCAATCTTGAGGAGGTCATGCTGCAGTGGGAGTCAGGAGGTCATAGGGAACATTGCCATTCTGTCCCAGCCACTGTCTATCATGTGACCTGGGGAAAAGAACATGAGTGGAACAGGCACAGAGAAGATGGTATCTACAGAGGTTCAAGTCAGAGATATGATAGAGGTAGAAACTCACTTTATCTTTGAGTCTGGTGGCTCCTGTGAACAGTAAAAGACAGGAAACTGAGTAGGTGGTTGTGAACACTCTGGTCCTAAACCTGTGAAGGTCACATTTGTGGGAAGCAGAGTTGAGAGACCTGGGAGAGTTGACTCAGGAGTGGAGACTCTTGAGATCCAGACTTCCAGAAGAAATTGTCATCTGCTGGGCCCTGGAGGTGTGTTGATCTAATCTCTCCAGGGAGGATTTTGTTGTGACCACCTAAAAAAAGGGTGTGATTAGACCTGAGCCCCAGTCACCAGAACTCCCCACTTAGAACCCTGCAACAACCCTACCTTGGGAGTGCATCCTTCTGGTCTGTCTGGACAAAATTCATGTTGACACTGTTTCCCATTCTGTCCTAATTTACACTGATGAGAAGGGAAGCTGGGCACTACTTCAGCCACCTTCAGTGTTAGGCGACTCCAGCTGGCAGCTCAGTGAAGAACACAAAAAAGAGGAAGGGTCTAACAACGCCCAGTCCTTGTTCCCTCTAAGGGGTACATAGCCCAAAAAGAAATGGAAAGGACAGTCAGGCATAGGTAGTGTCCATCCATCCTCAATGACAGATCTGACTACTTCAGTGAAGAAAATTATTTAAGATTTGTGGGGAGACACACACACACACACACACACACACACACACACACTTCTTCCTTTCTTTTTATTTTAAACATTTTTTGAAATGATTATTATTTTTCTTTGCCTTGTCTATTGAGGGTTAGGGTTTTTGTTCATTTTGGTTTGATTTTTTGTTTATTTTGTTTCCTTTTCTTTCTTCTCCCTCTAATAGCCAAATTCTCTCTCTCTTTACTTGTTTTTTTTTTCTCCTTCTACTTTATAGTCATCCCTTGCTATGTTTTTCTGTTTTTTCTATGTTCATATTTTAAACATTAGAAGATTTATTTTACCTTACTATCATATTTTCTTTTTTTAATATTTATTTTTTAGTTTTAGGTGGACACAATATCTTTATTTTGTTTTTATGTGGTGCTGAGAATTGAACCCAGTGCCTCACGCATGCTAGGCGAGCACACTACCACTTGAGCCACATCCCCAGCCCCTTTTCTTTTTTTCTTAATAAAACTATATGGCTTATAAAACTCCTGTCAGTACCATTTGTGTTATTACAGTTATTAATACTGTAAATGGCATAGTTGACACCTACTGTTTACTTTAAGGCTAGATCATGTTCATGGTTATTTATTGTTTTGCTGTTGGAAATTTCTGACTCCACCATTTCTGTTTGTGGTAATACATGCTGTAGATGTCATAATAGGCACTGGGTTTTTATTATAATGTTTTATATTATTTGCTTCTGTTGTTTGTTATTCCTTTTTTGTGAGGTGCTGGGTATCTTGATACTATGAGTTCACAGGGTAGAGACTCTGTTACTGAGCTAAACCCAGACAAGTGACAGTGCACTTTGCTCCACACAGAAACTAATCATGCTCGAATGTCAATAATACTTTTATATGAAAAACAGAATAAACAAAACTCCCATGCAAATGAGCAGTCCCCAGGTAGGAACAGCTGTCGGAACTCGCAGGTCCCACTCATAGTTGTCCATGCCTACAGCAAAATCAGAGAGAATTAACACAAAGGTTGTGTGTGCAAAATTTATGAAAAGTCAAAATCTAAATAACTTCCATACAATATTAGAATATACATAGTGTTAAATGAAGAAAAGAAGTGACAGTGGGTATACCCCTGTATGCAGCATGATTATATGTGACACAATTGCCACACTTAGAGGATACCACTCTATTGAGACCTACAGAAAAAGCAGAATTCTCAAGCTCTGAAGCCCTATATACTCATCAGAATACACTAATCATCACCAAATAAATTGGCAGGAAAATACACTACAAAAGCCACTTGGAAATATTTTGAAAAATTTACAAAAACCTCATCCAGAACACTTTGACAAGAGAAGGCTGTGACTTAAAAATACCCACAGATAAGAATGGAAGAGAAAATCATCCCATGAAACCAAATGTAGGAATGCAAGAAAAATGAAAAAATAAGATAAGTAACATAAAACTCCCTAAAGTTCATAATTCACCACTAACTCAAAGATGTTGAGGTCAAACACCAGATGAAGAATTCAGAAGAATGATTATAAAAATAAGTAATGCATTCCAAGAGAATACAAATACAACTGAATACATAAAAAATCCTGTAAGATATGAATGAGAAATTAAATAAGAAAATAGAGATATTGAAATTGTACCAAACAGAAATCTTGAAAATGAAATACACAATAAATCAAACTGTTCAGTTGAAATTCTCTTTAATAAAATAGACCACGCTAAAGATAGAATCTTAGTGCTGTTAGGCAAAGTTGCCAGCCTTGAACATTCAAAAAGTATTAAAGAAAATAAGTAACAATGACCAGAATATGCAAGAAATCTTGGACAATATTAAAGACAAAATTTAAGAAACATTGGCATTAAAGAAGTTAGTGAGATAGAGGCTAATCACAAGAATAACCTCTTTCAGGAAATAATAACAGAAAATTTTCCAAACCTTGAGAATGACATGGATTTATAGATACAAGACATTCATAACCCCAAATAGACAAGTTCAGAAAAGAATTTTTCCACAACGCATTACAATTAAAATGTCTAAGGTACAGAATAAATATGGAATTTTAAAAGCCTCAAGAGAAAGTCCTCATTTAGACACAAGCCAATCAGAATTTACTTCTGCTTTGTTAGCGCAAACTCCTAAATTCCAGGCGTTGGAAATGATGTGTTTCAAACCTTAAAAGAATATAACTGTCAACCAAAATTTCTATATTCAGCAAAGTTATATTTCAAAATTTAAGAAAAATAAAAACATTTGAAAATAATCAGAAGCCAAAAAGATTTCTTACTACTAATCCAGCACTACAGAAAATACTTAAAAGAAATACTGCACAGAGAAGAAATATAAACAACACCCAGAGCTCTAAAAGGGATACATATCATTTGAAGAGTAATAGAGCAAATGAGAAATAAAACCAAATTAAACTTTATAAATAAACCAAATTAAACTTTATAAATAAATCAATGAATATCTCTGTTGTAGAATTGAATACAAATCGTCTTGGATCTCCAATTAAAACACTTAAATTGTCACAGTGGATTTAAAACAAGAACCAAATATATGTAGTTTAAAAGAGATTTACCTTACAGTATAGGCAATCACAGGCTGAGAGTGAAAGCATGGAAATTGATATACCATGCAAATGGACCCCCCAAATCAAGCAGGAGTAGCAACTCTGTGTCCAACAAAGAAGACCTCAAGGCAAAATTAATCAACAGAGACAAAAAAAGGTACTTTATACTGATAAATGGAACAATCCAACAAGAAGATATAATGGTAGTAAATAATTTATGCCCCAAATGTTGGTGCACCTAATTACACAGAAGAGCCACTACTCAAAGGCTAAGCAATTAGGCAAGAGAATGAAACGAAAAGGACAGAAATAGGAAAGTAAGTATTAAAATTATCACCATTTGCAGATATTACCATATACTAGAAGATCCAAAAATCCACCAGAATATTTCCAGACTTAATAAACAAATTCAGCAAAGTAGCATGTTACAAACCAACAAAAAGTCAGTATTTTTCTTATGCACCAATAATAAATATGCTGAGAAAGAAGTGAGAAAAACAATCCCATTTAAAATAGTCTTAAAAACATCTAAGAATGTATCTACTCAAGCAAGGAAAAGACCTCTGCAAAAAAAATTACATAACACTGAAATAAAAATTGAGGAAGACACAATAAGATGGAGAGATTTCCCCCATGTTCATGAATGGAGAAACCACCCCCCAAGTTCATGGATAGGAAGACTTAATATTTGTTAAAAGACCATACTACCAAAATCAATATAAGATTCCATTAAAATGCCAATTACAATTTTCACTGAATTGAATTAAACAGCCTTGACATTTATTTGGAAGAATAAAAGACCCAGGATAGCCAAAGCCATTTTAAGCCAAAAAGCAATGCTGGAGACATCTTAATACCTGATTTCAAATTATGATACACAGCTTTAGTAATATGAACTGCATGGCATGGGCATTAAAAGAGACTCATAGGCCAATGAACAGAATAGAAGACACAGAGACAATCCCACACAGATATAGTCATCGGATCCTTGACAAAGGTGCCAGAAACATATTGGAGGAAAGAGAGTCTTTTAACAAATGGTGCTAATAAAACAGGTTGTCCATGTGTAGAAGAATGACACTAGACCCCTATTTCTCACCCTGCACAAAAGTCAACTCCAAATGTAAAAAGACCTGGGAATGTATGAAATAAGAACTTGCTGAACAAGTTCAGGGGAGAAATTGGTGTTCATCAGTCACTAATAGAAGTCTGGTGTTTCTGCGACAAGAATGGGACTTATCAAATGTTTAAAGGTTCTGCCAATGCCATTAATATTTACGGCACACTTTAGCAGCAACTGTGAACCCAGTGCACGGGGACTCTGAGACTGAAATTGTTCTGCTTGGTTGAGTGCCCAGGGAGGAGGAGTGGGAGGGGGCTCCTGCTCTGCCAAGCTCTCACACCCTGTCGGGGGTCTTTGAACAGGCTGAGCAGCTCACACACAGTAAAGCTCTCATTGATGAAATAAGCACCGTCCCTGCTGCTGGATGAGCTGGATGAGTGTCCACCGCAGTGTGGAGTCAGAGCACCGCGCTGGCTCTGGAGACCTCCCTCCTCCATGTCTGGGCTGCCTGCTCTACCATGCAGAGGCACACCTCCTGTCCTCAATGCCTCTCCTCCAGCTCCTGTGCTGGTGGAGGCCAATGATGGATGTCGCTGCAGCCCCATTTTGCTCCTCAGTCTCTCCAGAGGCATTATAATGCAATATATTCAGACACATTCCCACACTTCATTTAGCAGCTGTACAGCCTAGAACATGCTCCAGGACCACACAACCTAGAATCTTCATCTGTAAAAGGTAAAACAAGTCCTACCAGAAATTCCACATGCTGGTATTTTGAAGACTTAAAGACAGAATGAAGAAAACTATCACTTTCCTTTGTCTCAGGCCTCTGTGCTTGAAAAAAGAAGACAGATTTAAGAAGAGAAATGCTACCCAAATTATTTGACAGAAGACCATCATGACCCCTGAGCACTAGCTCAAAGATGTATCCCCTCAGACTCCCCCATAACTATGACCATGAACACCCAGCCATGTGTCACTCCACTGACCAGAGGGGGGCACTCGGCTGCAACACACATTTTGCATACTGTATTCCTGACTTTAGCCTTTTTAAGTGACTAGTATCACAATCTACTTGCAAGAATACATTTAGATTTTCTTTAAGTTCTTTTTTCTTACTACACACTTCTGACACAAGAGAGGTCATGTTTGTTTGGCACACACACGTATTCAGTACATGCCTATATATATATGACATAAAACCCATTCAAGTGTGCAATTAAATGTTTTTTGACATATTCAGAATTGTACAACCATTGTTGCCATTTATGCCATTAAGTGTATAACCATTGCTGCCATTAAAATGTCATCACTTGACATTTTAACCATGCCAAGAAGAAACTCCCTGCCATTTCCTCCTTCTCCTCCTGTCAGCACCCCTAGCCCCAGGAAGCCACTAATGTCTCTGTGTCTGTGCATTTTTAAGTTCTGGACATTTCACATGGATGAAATCACATAGTATGTGGCCTCTTCTCTGGTACCTGGCTTCCTGCCCTCGGCATCATGTCACCAGGGCTCGTCGGCGTGGGAGCGTGCACCAGTGCTCCTGCCTTTCTGTGGCTGGCTCATGACCCTGAGCACAAAGAGACTGCATGTGGTTCCTCTGGCCCTCAAAGCTGTCCACCTGGCCTGAGGCGTGGGCTGTGCTCCTGGTATACACAGCGCCCCATCTCAGCCTCCTGCTGAGCTTCTCACTGGATCTCACTCTACTCTCTCTCCCCTGCTCTTTCCCACATCTTTCTTGCTTGTGCTCAACCCTTCTTGACCTTGAGTGGGTGTTGTTTTCTGGAACATTGCCCTTGAATATCACCCTCCAGGACCTCCTGCCTTAGACAGCAGACTTGCAATATAGTGGCTCCAGGGGATTTCAGGACTTAGGCCTCAGACTACATCTCTGTGTTGGCCCCTCCTTCACACTGGGTTTCTGGCTTCTGGGACTAAATAGCATTTCTGGCTCTCCAGCCTGCAGATGGACACTGTGAGACTTCTCAGCCTCTGTGACTGTGTGACTCTGTGACTGTGTAAGCCTAACAGCTCCTTCTTATAATTGCATATTCTACTGGATCTTTCTCTGGACAACCCTGACAGATGTAGTGACCTTAGCCAGAGCAGAGTCATCAGAGGGCTCATGTGACATTGGTGGGCAGCTGGCACTGTGGGCCAGCACACCTAATATGGCATCTTCATAGGGATGGGATGGAGGGTCCCACGTGGGGCCCTATAGAAGCTGAATATCCTGTGGACATCTCAGCTCAGAGCTTACAGAGAGTGATTGATACTGTGGCCACAGGCTGGCCGAGGTCAAGGGGAGGAAACTCACCATGCCTTGAGTGTGAATGTAACATTAAGGAAATGTAGGATGGGAAAACTTTCTACCGCTCCCCTCCCACCCTGCAGGAATTCTATCTTTATTCTTCTCACTCGAATAAATCCCATTCCATTCAAAAAATAGAAAAAAGATAGTGTAGGATACTCGTCAATGCCATCTACTACAGGTTTCTCCCTGCAATTAAGCTGCACGCTTCACACACCAACACTATGAGGCAAGTCACTTATTCAAGGTCAGATGAAGGAAGCTGTAGAGTTTTTAACAGTAGAAGAAAGAAAAGCAGAAAGGGAAGTACCCAGGAAGAGAGGCAACGTGGACCTCAAGCCACCCTGGTCTGCTTGGCCGGTCTCCCCAGACCACCCTGGCCTCCTCAGCTGGTCTCCCCAGACCATCCTGGTCTTCTCAGATGGTCTCCCCCGACCACGCACCTCTGAAAAATATTTACCTTTGGCTGATGAAGCAGCTTATTCACAGTAACGGTGGAAACGCCCGATCTCTCTCCTGGGACGAGAGCCTGCAGACAGAGGCAATTACTCAGCTCGATGAGCTGCCCGGGCAGTAGAACACCTAATGGCACAGAATGCCTTCTAATTTTTGGTGAGGCAGCCGCCCTGGGACTTTGTGTCCAATCAGCTCCCATCAGGTCTCCCTGGTGGGCTGTTCAGACTCCCACTGAAGTGGCAGCTGTGGGAGAAAGGCTGGCTTCTTCAGGGAGGTGGCCGAGTCGGGGTGTGCAGGCCGCCTGGTCATCTGCCGTCAGTATCTGGCTGGGCATGACTTGTTGACCTCCAACCACCAAGGAATGAAGGTGCAGGGTGCCCTTAGCACAGCCCCATGACTGAGTCAACACCCACATGCCTCTTATAGAATGGCCACACCAGACCACCCCTAGGAAGCCAGATGTCAGATAGTGAATCTGCTATTGGGCAGAGAACCTGACCAGAAGAGGACGGAAACCCGGTTTTCCCAAGGGAAAGTTCAAATGAAGAGTGCAGTCTGCCCTTAGACCCTAGGTCCCCTCTGTTGTCCTTCTGCCTACTGAAACCACGTAGGATTCTGTGGTCCACTGAAAGAAATCAGGAAGCTGTCAGAATCCAGTGGAGATGCTTAGTCAACCCCACCAAAAACAAACTCAGTGGAGCCCAGGAGGTCATGGGGAGCGTTCTTCTGCACAGTAGCCTTATAGTGACTGTCAACAGGTGGCCCTGACATGGGCAGGGCTTGCAGAGGCCACTGCACATGAGGCACAGGTACTTCTGCAAGGACATCTGCCCAAAAACTCTCTGTGACACCTCAGGCTGACACCACTCTTGATATTAGTCATGTGACCAGGACCATTGTTTCAATGCATCTGATATTATCTCCCTCATTTGTGTCTTCAACTGTCCCCTTTCCACACCCCCTCAGGATGCACCCTTGTAGCACACATATCCTCGTGCTGTATTCTGCTCTTCCCAGTGCCATGCCCAGGTACATGTCACTATTCTTTGGACAACCCCTCTCATTATTTATTATTATTATTTAGATGGGGACTCATAAAATTTCCATGATGCCCAACACAAAGCTGGCCACCCAGGCCAGGATGGCCTACATCAAATCCCTGCAGGAAGCCAGGTTCATAATGTGGACCAGTGAAGACCCTGGGGGTCGGGGAGAGAAGGATGGGGCCGGGCAGGCTGGGGCTCCTTTACCTCCAAGGGACTCCACTCCTTGACTCTGTTGATCATTTCAATCAGGGTCCATGAGGACAGTGAGGCAGATTTCTAGTTTGACACCAGTCAGAAAGTTCAATATTCACTGCAAAATTTTTCAATAAAGTACATAAATAATAAAGAGCTTGCAAGAACCATTGCTGTCCAGGTGAGGGAGAGGCCACCCTGTCTTTCCACCTCTGTGTTCCCCACTGTGCAAGGCTGTGGTCTTCAGTAACTGTCCATATAGTACAATGGCCACCTCAGTTTTACGTCAGGGTAACAAAAGCCCCACATACACATTTGCAATTAATCCCTTCTTCCTTTCCAACCCTTGTCAACCACTAAACTATTGTCTGCATCCAGAATTCCCTTTTATAAATGTCTCCTATGAATAGAACCATATAGTATCTGTTCTCTGGTGTCTAATTTCTTTTTGCAGAATTTAATGTTTTCAAACTTCATCCACGTTGTAGAATGCATCAATACTTGACTCTTTTACATGGCTGAACAATATTTCATTGTGTGGATCTATCACGTTTTTTAAAAGAATTTTTGATTAATCTGTATATTAGTAGGCCTTGGTGACATCACAGGTTTTGAATCCATTTAAAGCTGGTAAACGTTGAAGCATTTCCACTCTGGGTTTCAGTGCCAGTGTTCATGTGCACAGAGTTTTCATGTGTCCTGGATAGATAGACGCTTAGCAGTGGAACTTGATAAATCTCTGTGCAACACTTTCAGAGACAGCTAAACACTTCTGTCAAAGTGACTGCTCCATTTTAAAGTCCCCATCGCAAGACATAAAGTTTCCTTCTACACCCTTGCTATTGTCTGTCTTTCCACATGAACAAATTCAAGGTGTGTCTGTGGTGTCCCTGGCAGTGGAGCGGGTTTTACAGAGAGTGAGTAGGAGTGTTCTTGCTAAGCAAGGCAATACGCTGCCTTGCTAAATGGCTCCAGATTCTTCCTGGCGTCTGGTGACAGTGACAATGTGTAATCCAGTTACCCAGAACATACAGTGTGACAGCTGGACTTGGCTGGTAGGGAAAGGGCAATGTGTCTAGATCAGCATTTCACCCCTAGGCCTTTATCCCTCAGATACATAGCAACAATCAGGGTGGAAATCAGCATGTCCCAGAGTTACCCTGCAGTACTAATCCTCACAGCAAATTTGGAAAACAATGAAATTTCTAATGCTTTGAGGTACCTCAATGGAGCATGGACTAGACAGTTGCCTGAAAGGACAGTGAATTAGAAGGAGTTTTTTTCCTGTTGACCTGGGACATTTGCCAACATATTTTGCTAAAGTGAAAAGCAAAGGGCAGAGCACTTTGCTTCTCATGCTACTGCTGTGTGAACAGAAGACCACGCCTAGCCTGTGTGCCTCACCCGCCTGTGTGCATGGGTGCACGTGAGCAGGTTGGACACTCTGGGAGGACAGACAAGTCAGTGAAGGGGGAATCCAGAGCATGGGGCTCTAGGGCAGCAGCGAGGATCTGCTGACACCGTTGAATCTGTGCAGGCAGAACTCATGCACTCGAGCTGTGAGACTAACCCTAACGAGCATTTGTACAATTAACACACAGCTTAGGAAACAGGAAGTTGCCAGCCAGAGAATGATCTTCCCGCATACAGTCACCCCCTAGAAGTCTTCATTTATTAACTTCAGGCAGCATCTATTCAATAAATGTTTTGAAATGGAAAAAGAAATTCTCAAGAACATTATAAGATAAACCTCTCAAAATCTAAAGAATCAGCAAATCTCCCCCCAAATTTACTTTCTTGATGACACAATGGCTGAAACATAACTTGAGCCCAAGTCTCTCTGTGACTGAGCTTGGCTTCCTTGCCACTGGCTCCTGCTGTATCTGTGATAAACCTTGACACTCTACTTTGCCCAGTGGCGTTCTGACATCCTGAGGTGGACACCCTGGTGGCCTCAGGAATGGGCATCTACTGTGACAGAGTCTTGGCTCTGTGGCTGCTCAAGTCACACATGGAGTTGACACTGAGGCTAATTATGAGACAGAGAAAGAGAATTTACAAAAAGTCCTGGACTCCTCTAAAGACAAGATGGAGGGTCACCTGATAGGATGAATTAAATCTGCCGTGGGCAATGGCTGCCTGGGAATTTGCAGCGGGAATACTGATGGGGAAGGAAAACTCTGTCCTTCCAGCCTTCAGGAACATTCTGAGCCAGCTTGCACATTGAGCTGAATGGGGTTTCTGAACAGAGAATAGACTACATAGGCCAGAACAGCTGCATTTGAAGGAGAAACTGCAGCTTTTACTTAATGATAGTGCCTCAGGAGCACTGCCACAGGGAGCTGCCTGGCTCAGACCCATCTCATCCTGGGCCTTTCCCATCCTCAAGGTGACCTTGCCTGGGGTGATGTGTGTCAGCCCCTTACCAGCCCTGAATGGAGACATCCAGCTTAGCTGGCCATATTCTGTCCCCAGGAGAGGAGGGGAAGTGGTACCATGTAAGAGTGGGAGGAGAGACTTAGGAGCAGAGTTTGTGTGGACACTGCCTCTGGGACAGGCAGGCTGGGGGTCAAAGCCCTGCCGTGTGACCTTGGCCAAATCACATGCTCTCTCAGGCCTCTATTTCCCATCTACCAAGTAGAAATGACACTGCTGAGAGAGTGGCAGGAACATGCCCATGGTGTCCTGCCCTGTCAAACACACAGAGTCCTGAGGGGATGTGGCAGCAACTATGGTCACCCTAGGGTGTAAGGTGCGTGCTTGCTTCACATTACACGATGTTGACTGCAATCTGCAAGCCCGCGTGCTGGGTACACTGTGTGTGGATGCCACCCAATGTCTTTATATTTTTGACTTGACCATCAAAATGTCAATTCTTTAAGGAATTTTTCTTGAGGGTAATATTTCTGGAATATCATTAAAAGAAGAAGGAGGAGACAAAGAAGGAAGAAGAGGAGGAGTCAGAGGAGGAGGGGAGGGGGAGCATCCTCTGTCAGGAGTAGGTCCAGGCTGCAGGGTGCCCTCCCCTGATGCCCAGGAGCCTGGGGCTATGCTGCTGACAGTGCCCTCTTGCGGCCGATGTGCTAATTGCACACACATGTATTTGGGAAATTTGCCAAGGTCAGATGGCCAGCAAGTAGAGGTCACCAAATGCACAGTGGAACTCTGTGCTCGCCTGCCCACCAGGGCTTTGGCTATGGGCCCTCTCCACGATGCAGGACATGCCCTGTCCCAGGGAGCTGCAGTGGGAAGGCTGAGAGTTCCCAGACAGTGTCTGCTCTGGATGGGGACCTTGAAGTTCTCCCAATAGAAGTGACCTCCTACCCTTCACTTTGGGGTCCCCTCTCCCTCTTCCTAGGGTCCATAGAGAAAGTGCTGATGATGACTGCTGAGCCCTACAGATGAGGGAGGACCCAAGGTCTGCATCTCCAGGTCCTGGTCTTCTGGGCAGTGTTTGCCTTCCCAGGAGGGGCACCAAGGCCTACACCAGGAAGGCTCGTTAGTCCTTAGCATGTCCCCATTGGATGTCATCACCACAGGTAGGTCACACAGCCCATCCTGGCAGAACAGCCACTCATCTCAAATGACTAACAATTAGGGGGCCACTGGGAGAGAAGCCCTCGCTTTTAACAGCAGAAGGTGTGTTCTCTTTGTGGGGCCATTTATTTAGCTCCCTCCTCCCAAGTTGCCAGCTGATGGCTCAGCTGTGTGCCTCATGGGGCTCCACAGAGATCTTTAGAGCCCTTCAGATGTGAGTTACACTGCTACATTCACCTAGGGACCCAGAGGAGGCAAAGATGTGAAGGGGGGATAAGGACCGAGCTGGAGAAAATCTCGATTCATCCATTGCTGAATTGCTAAACCCCAACTAAAGCTCTCCATTCTAGTCATGCCTGTTGAATTCCAGACTCAACTACATCTGGCCTTGGAAATGGTCACTATGGATGTAGAATATCCAGTATACCAAGGAAAAGACAAGAATCCTCATGGATCTTACTGTACAGAGTCAACGACTGAAGTGCAGTTCATTTAGCCAAATACTTTTCTTACTGAATACAAGAATTTTTTTCAAGTTTTTATTATTATAAGCAACACTTTAGCAAATATTTTCCTATGTGTCTTTGTTTACTTCTTATTTCCTTAGATTATTTCTGCAAGTGGAAAGATTAGTTCCATGTACACAAATATTTTTTAAAACATTTTAAAATATATTGCCAAGCATTTTTGTAGGAAAGTTGTATCAATTTCATTTTGTAGATAATGTAGGACATGTGCACACACACTGGTGCTAGGCAGTAATAATTTATCTTTTAAAATACCTGCTAATTTGACAGGTGAAGCATCATATTGCTCTTATTTGTATTTCTTTGTTAACTTGTAAGGCAAGGATTCTTGTGCTGATTGATTCCTGATATTCTTGAGAAGGTGACCTGTATTACAGCCCACTAGAGCTTTGTAGCAATAGCACCTGTATGAAGCCACATAAACAATACCTCTTGTCTAATTTTTGATAGTTTATTGCATCTTTTCATCGGGAGCCTCCTGTCCATGGCAGGCATGATCCCAGGCTCTGGAAGTTTAACATTGGCTCAGAACCACAATCACATCAAAAAAATGTTCTTTTTGTTTGTTTCTTTGATTTTGTTGTTGTTTGTGTGTTTGTTTTCATAACAGGGATTGAACCCAGGGTTGCTAAACCACTGAGCCACATCCACAGCCCTTTTTTTATATTTTATTTAGAGACAGGGTCTTACTGATTTGCTTAGGGCCTCGATAAATTGCTGAAGCTGACCTTGAACTTGTGATCCTTCTGCCTCAGCCTCCCTAGTCACTAGGATTACAGGCATGTGCCATCACACCTGACAAAGTTTCTGTTCTTTGAGCAACAGAAAATAAAAGAGCTGAGCAATATTGGTAGCTCATGGCTCTCCTAGGGGTCTAAAGAAGGCTCAGCCTATACAGTCTAAGAAAATTCTGTCCAACAAGGTGGCATGTGAGTAAGGATGGAATCCAGGAAGTGCCAGCTCAGCCAAGGATTCCAGGCAGAGGATTCAGTAAGAGCCGTGGACCTGGGGATGGTGCTTTTCCTTGTGGGAAATAGGGAGCCATGGGAGGATTTGAGCTGAGGAACATCTTGTTATAGACCTTATTTGCTGCACTCCAGCTGCTGTGCTGAGGACAGACTGGAGAGCAAAGGCCAATCAAAGCAGGCAGGTAGGAAGCCACAAACTCCTCCAGGTGGGAGGAAGGTGGACATCCTGGGCCTGGGCTCAGCAGTGGAGGCCATGGAAGCCTTTGGTTCTCAGCATTTGAAGGTGAAGCTGGTAAGATCTGTGGATGGGCACAGGCCTGGGTGTGAGCGGGATGGCACCAGCCCTGCTATAGTTTCGTTAATTTTTTCCTGAGCAACAAGAGAGGGGTCAGCTGTGTAGAGGAGGATGGGGAAGGGTCTTATTGCACTGAACTGTGATTATTTATGAACTCAGTGATCCTACGTGAAAACCAGGGTCACAACCAAGAACTTCTGCACCCGACCCAGGACATGGGAAAGTGCAGAGAAATAGGGTCTGTCACCCTAGTCACTGGTGTCCTGTGAATCCAGCATGTCCTCTGATGCCCCTTAACTGGCAACCCCCATTCCATGTGTGACTCTAGAATCTATATCTGAACTTGAGAGAAAGGCCATTACTCTCAAAAGAAAAAAATACAAGCCATTTACCCCTCTTGTGACCTCTCCTGGGTCTCCTACATTCTCCAGGAAGAAATAACTTCTCATTTTCCTCCAGCTTATTATCAGTAATGACTCTTGTCTCATTCCATTACATAGGAACACTCAAACAAGTTCAGAACACAATCCGATAAAATAACCTCTGCAGCTTCAGATAGAGATTATGATGAAAACATGACTAGTTTTGTACTAGAGTAGAGGGTTGACCACAGCTAAGAGGAAACAGTGTGGGCTCCCTGAGTTAATGGGGAGGGGCATCACTGGGTGTGTGTGAATGGAAGGGGGGCTGCCCTTTCTGGTGCATCCATGGTCTCCACAGTCCAAATCAGGGCTGTCATCTCCACCAGGATTCTCACCCTCAGGGCTGCTGATGTTTGGGGCTGGATGATTCTTTGTTGTGAGGGGTTCTCTGAATTACAGGCAGCTTGGCATCACCCCTGGATTCTATCCACCAGGTGCCAGATCCCTTCCATGGAAACTCTGACAACCAAAAACATCTCCAGACTTGGCTATTTTGGGTTGGGATCTGCCTAATCCACAGCCCTCTGCTCTGCTGTTACCCCCCTGGGAAGGAAGGAAACTAACTCTTGGAACCCGTCTCTTCCTCATGTCTCCTCCACCCCTCCCCTGTGCCCAGGGCCATTGGAAGGGCTCACCTCCTCTTGTTCCCTTGGTCCACAAACTCTCCAGATCTTTCTGCGTGAAGTCCCATCATGCATGGTCTGAACAAAGGTGCATTCTCAGATGTGGCCAGTTCAGAGTTCAGCAGTTTCCCTGTTTTCTCTTCTTTACTGCCTTGGTTTTTCATCCTCTGTAGTCTTCAAGTGAGACATTTATCTGGATATAAAAAGGTCATGATGGAGCATCCATTATATGCAGGTTCTGTAGGGGCCCATGGGGGCCTAAGGCCATCCAGAGCAGGGGGTCATCATGGGTAGTCAATCCCATGGTCAGAAGGCAACTAAGGCTGTGGACTTCAGCCATCCAGCTGAAGCCTCCTTATGGTGGCTGCCTGACCAATGCCACCTGAACACATGCCCAAGTACGCCATTAAGACACTGCCAATGTGCAGCACACAAATATGCCACATGCCAGGGACCCTACGCATCTTAGATGACTAGCGTTGAGCAGCTGGGGGTGCAATTTAGTGGTAGGTGGCAGCACTTCCCTCAGTGCAGGGTGAGAAACTGCAGCTCCCAGACTTCAGGCAACAGCCAGAAGCTCTGCCTGCACCCGGCAGCAGGTGTGAGAGGACTGTGGACAGGTCTTGGCTGGGAGAAGACCTTGGAAGAATGGAGGCCAGCTCTGGTACTCTTAGCATGCCCCTGTGGGACCCTCTCACAGCCCAAGTCCCCTGAACTGTTGTCCCCAACAATACTGGCCTCTGGGTGGAGCTCTGCATCTCATACTTTCTGCATTGGATGGTGCCCATTTCACAGCAGGTGCTGGCACCCTCGCTGTAGGGCACTGGGTCCACAGGTTGAGCCATGGGAGAGATCTAGGACCTCCAGAGCGACTCGTCCAGCCACAGGTATAGGAAACAGCATGGGAGACTTCCCAGCAGGGTAAGCCCAAACTAAACATGCAGAAGAATGTGGTCAATGCAGGGACCCCCTTCCAGATGGGCTATGGAGGCATTCCTCTCAGAAGCAGCAGTCGGAGGAAGGAGCTGAGTCCAGCTTGGTCATCTGCTCCCTTGTCCCCAAGCGTCCTCATTTTCCTTCTCTGGGGAGGTCGCAGCAGCTCTGCGCAGCCCATCCTCACTTGCAGGAGGTCTGGGCAGGCTTAGGGATCCCATGCCCTAGCTGGGGACATGTTTTAGGGACCGTGTGCTGCTGGTGACAGCGCTGGAAAAGGGGAAAAAACCTGAGGCTCCTTTTCTTTCGTGAAAGTAAGCCGGGGTCCCTTTCTGGGGTAGATGATTTGAAGCAAAGACAGACAGACCTTTGTGATGATCCTCATGAGAATTGCTGTTTCCAGTGTCCTTCCCTGGAATGATGAAGGGTCAAAAATGGTTGTTTTGCAAATGAAGAGCTCTTCGCAGAATAGGGCAAACCCAATGTTTTCCTGAAATCACTGATGTTAATTTTGGAGGATGAGAGCAATTAGGTTTTTCCTCTCATAAAGGGGAGGGTGGCGAGTGTGCTTGTGTGTATATGTGTGTGCACACGTGTGCGCATATTTCCAGCAAGAGAAATACCAGGGTCTATCAGTGTCTGTTCTTCTCTGTGCAGCCACACATTTTACCCCCAGAAGATGGGTGGGGAAGGAGGCCCCGAGCAGGGAGGGAGCAGAGTAAGGACCCAGCCAGAGGTCAAGAGACCCTGTACCAACAAGCCAGCAACAGCAAACATCATGTGGATACGTCATAAGTCCTCTAAGATGCAGAGAGAGGCAGGAAGGAGCAGGTGTTGATCTAATGCCAGAAACCAAGACCCTGTGCTGCCACAGGCCTATCCAGAGCATCTCTGCCCTGGAGCTGGAGCAGCCCATTGAAATCACTTTGGATTATCATAATTTAGCAATCATCTAATTTATCTGTTCAGCTGGTTCAGTAGACACTTCTTTCTTTGGCAGAAAAAAAAGTGGTGAATAATTATCACAGAAAAATACATCACAATCTCTTTTTAAGTCTCATTGCTGAAGGGACACAAAGGAAGGATGCCCATTCCTGATGGTTGGCACCGGGCCAGAGAACCCAAGGTGAGATGCCATCTTCATGGAACTTGGCAATTGCTGCCTCTTTTAGCCTTGCTGAGAGGCAGTTACTGCAAGGGCTCTGGGGACCCAAGTAGGTTTGGCCTCAGACTTGACTGTAACAACACAACCTGATTATGTGCAGGAATTTTCAAAAATGTCCTAGATAGAAAGACTCTTGTGGTGAGTTTCCCTTCCTGATGGGAAGCAGGGGAGAGTTGGGAGGACCACGAGGCACTCAGGGCTCAGGGTGCAGGGTTGGGCTCTCAGGCCTTCTGCACCTTCCTGTCTGTCCTTCCCACGGGTTCACAGCCCTCGCCCCGTAGAGCTCTCCTCTACTTGTGTATCTATTAATCCATTCAAGCTGCATCTCTGTGTCAGGTCCTAGCCTAATTCTAGGCATATGGACCCATATCTCTCCTCAGAAGCTGATGGGAAAGGTGAGAGGCAGATGTCAGCTGACTGTGTCCCCGTGGTGTGAAGAAGGGATATTTTTGAAATGACATGATGGTATATTTGAAGAAAGAACTAATTCTCCCAAGAGGAAACACCTCACCTGAGAGAGACTTAAAGTCAAGGCAAAATTGGAATAGGTTTTAAGGTTGGATAGAAGTTTGCCAGGGAAAAGGGCTGGCAGTAAGAAAGCCAAGTTATTTTTCATCAAGCAGCAACTGTGCAGAGTACATGTTCTACATGTTTAAATGCCCGACTACCATGAATCATTTAGCAGTCTGAGATATAGAAACTTGTATTATCTCCATTTTACAGATGAGGAAACTGAGGATGCAACTAGAAGTAGGTTTTGAAGCAGGCTGCCTGCCCTGGATCCAGGCTCTGAGGCCCCGCACTGCAATGCTTGGTGCTGCGGCTTGGTGCTGGGAAAGAGGGCAGTTCCATGAAGCAGGAATGGCTGATGGGAGTGTGTTCCTACTCTGACTAATTGTCTGTGTTGCCCACCTGCTGAGTGCCTTGGGGACAGACAGCTGACCCTCCTGAGCCTCAGCCTCACAGGACAGGCAAGCTCCTGACCCAGGGTGTGGGAACCCTTTCCTCTCCTTTCTGCTCTTCCCAGGCCTTCCTTTCCCCAGCTCCCAACATCCTTCCTACCTGGGATGCTTCTGAGTGTGCACCAGGAGCCTGACGTCTGGGCTCACACAGGGCAGTGTGAGGAGCCGGCAGGAGGACCTGGCTTCAGGCTGCGAGCCGCGACCATCCTGCTGGGAGCTGGTCAGTCTTCCTCTGACTCCCTGGTCCTTTAGAGTCCTCTCTACCTCTGGGACATTTCTCTGTATCCGGCTTTCCATCCCTCTGTGCTGCTTTCATTCCTTTCTTTCTACTTAGCTCTCTCTCTTTCTTTGGGTCTTTTGGTCTCCTTTTAAAACCAGACTGGCCTTTTCTTCTGTCCCTTCCCATTTTTCTTCCCCTCTTCCTCCTCCCCTTCCTCCTCCTCCCCTTCCTCCTCCTCCCCTTCCTCCTCCTCCTCTTCCTCCTCCCCCACCTCCTCCTCTTCCTCTGGTCATCTCTGTGCCTCTATCTCTCTGCCTGGGTTTTCTCTGTCTCTGTTTTTTGTCTTCATTTACATTTTCTCTCTCTCAGTCTTTCTGTTTTCTGACTCTGCAGAGGGATTCAGGTCCTTGGTCTCTTTCTCTGTCCATTTTGATCTCTGTCTCCTTGTCCTCCATTCCCATACCTTGCCAGACATCCAGACACCAGATTTGCCCCGAGGGATGGAGAGTCACCCAGAGATCTGCGCCTCCCCTAGCTTGCTGGAGCTGCCCAAGAGCTCATGGGGCTACAGTCCAGGACAGGTGCTCCCATGGCCACACAGCTTGCCATCTGCTGGAGCACTCTCCTCAGAGTGTGTCTAGGCAGGTCAAGGTGTTAATTAAATAAGGGAGATGGGCAGGCCAGCTCTGTGGCTGAGTGTGGCTGAGTGCTAATAGATTCCCGCTGGGATCACAAGTTAGCAACTCCCCACACAGGCTGGAAGCCCAGGGCAGTCCTGGGTGGGCTCCGCGTTCTCCCGTTTCCTCCCACTCAGTTCCAATCCTTGACACTGTGCTGCCTGCGCCTGGCCTGGAGCTGTCTCAGCTCCTATGTTTGCTTTTGACATTCTGAGTCTGTGATGGTCTCTGGTTACTGTTAGGTTGAACTGCCACGAGCCAGGTGACATCAAGTGGCATCAAGCTGTCCTCTCACAGTATGGTGACCTGAGAGCCAACCCACTTCATCCAGGCTTAAGCCCTGTGTTGGCAGGACCAGGTTGCCCCGAGAGGACAGATACAGTTTCATTAGGGCCCTCAGGGACAATCCATGACAACACGTCTGCAATCCCCAGCTTTCTCTTGTCTGCAAAACCCACCCCATCTTTTTTTGCCACAGAAGCAACACAATTGGGTTGGGTTGTCGGGGTTCAGCACTCTGGGTCCCCTGCTGTCCCTGCTCCCCCTCACACTACAAGAAGGGACCTGCATGAGGAATGCCCATCTGCTCCCCTTTGGCCCCTGCTGTGGACATCACCCCCATGTCATGGTGTTTGGAGACAGGAACTAGTGGTGGGACTGGTGTCTGAATAAGAAGACAAAGGGGGCCCCTAGGTGGTCTGTTCTTCCATCATTCAAGGACAGAGTCGAAGGTCATGGTCTGCACATCAGGATGAGCCTTCACCTGAACGTTGCTATGTGTCCCCCCCACCTCGGGCCTCCAGCCCCAGGGCTATGAGATGATGGAGGCCTGGCCTGTGGCCTCTCTGCCTAGGGCACTTGGTGATGAGTCAGTGAGTGTCTCCCTCTTCCCTGAACCTCATCCCACCTCCTGAGGAAGACTGGTACCTGGCTGTGTGAAGGTGCCCTGAGCCCTTGGCCACTGTCTTCATTCCTGGGACTTGAGGGTATCATGGGTCCTCATGTACCCTCACAATGCCCAAGGCAGAAGGGGCAAGCTGGGCCAGCAGCGCTGGGCCTGTGAAGTGGCTCATGCACACAGCAGGCTGCACAAGCTCCACAGGCCAAGCCCCTGAAATCTAGTCTCTCTCCAGTTCCCACCTGCCTCTCCCAGACATTTGACCTTGGACCTGCCAAGTAGTATCTCCGACCTCAGGTTCCCATTTTATAAAGTGGGTGTGGCAACATCATCTCCTTCTAGGACTTTATGTGTCTCATCATTCTGAGTTAGAGCAGAGCTGTGTGGCTAGGCAGCCCCTGAGCTGGCAGGAGCCCAGCACCCCACAGGAGGCAAAGGGGCAAGAGGCCCAGCTCACCGTGCTCTGCGCCGCCTGCTCTCTCTGTGGTTTCTAAGACACCCCCCACCCCATCTCTGGGCTCTGTGGTCTCTGTGCTCCTCTCCTGGGTCGTGCTCTCTAGCTGAGCATGGTTTGTGTCCCTTCCTTCTCTGTCTACCTCACCCTGCTCTGCTTTGGTGAGCCCCAGGGGGCTCTCTCTCCCTCTCTGCTCAGCTCCTTCCTCTCTACCCAGCTGTCCTCTCTGACCCTCCCTGGCACTCACTGTGATCCGGGGTCAGTTTACAGGGTCCTGCTGGCCCTCCAGGGGATTCTCACCACTTTGCCTGTCCTCAAAAGCCTCACAGGCAGTGTCAGCCTCTGCTCAGCCTGGGCAGGAGACCAGGGCCCGGGTGATGGCAGGACATAGGGTGTCTCTTTACCTGCTTCTTCTTCTCTGTTCATGCAGATGCTGAGCCACGGCGCGCATCCTCAATCTCTCCTGCGTGGTTACTTACTGTGACACAGTAGGATTCTGCTCAGGCCCCTCCACGCCAAGGGCAATCCCACCTGGCCTCCAGCCTAGATGATGGTCTTCTTCTTCTTTTTTAAACAGGGGCAATCCAGACCACCCTCTGGAGGTCATTGCTTTGTCCCTCAGGGTCTATCCTAGGTTGCTCTGCTCATATGTGCCACCAGCTGGGCCTCAGGGGTGTTTTTGCTGTGGACCCTGTAGGAACAGGGTTCTAAATGGTCCTTTCTGTGCTCATCACCATGATGGCTGTCTTCCTACCCTCTTGCTCCCACTCGCTCTCCTCCTCTGTTACCATCAACCTGCCTCTTGCTCACATCCTCCCGGCCCTCTTCCTCTTTCTCCTTCTTCCCTTTTCCTTCTCTGTATCTCCTCTTCCCTTCTCCCTCTCTTCTCTCATTCCTTGTCAGTTCAACATGTCCCCTGGGGACTACAGTAACATACGTTACTGCTCCCAAGGGTGCACATGAGGAACCAGAGACCAGCGAGGTTCGTGCTGACGTGGGTCCACCCAGGAAGCTAACAGAGTAACTGAGCTGAGCCCATGTCTGTGCCTCTCGGTTCATGTCCTGCTAGGCTCACTCAGCTGTCTCCTAGCAGTGACACCAAGGACCTGCAGCTGGGGGTGTAGGGACTGGACTCCTCTCTGGCTGATATGTGGAAACAAGGGCCAGAGCATTGTCTTAACCACTTCAGGACAATAGGAAACAGGAAGAGACTCTGGGTCAGGAACTCTCCCTGGGTACTCAAGAGGAATAGTTTTGTGCCATTATAATGGAAGAGCCTTTCATAGGCATCTGGGCAGGGGACTGGCTAGCCCCTACCAAGAGCTGGGGGCAGCACTAGAGCTCTGACTGCTGTCTCTCTGCAAGAGGGCTGTGCCTACAGAAAAGCCCCCTTCCCACAACTTGAGCCAAAAAATGAGCACCAACCGCTGCTGAGTGCAGGAGCCTGCCTGCAAGGGGAGAGCCATGACAGAGACTTGCCCTTCATTACCTCCTCCTCATCATGTGTGCCCTGGCTGCTCCCCTATGGATCAGTCCGCATGTCTGGGGTGCCTGAGTCATGTTCCCCAAATAGCTGCCAGGGTCCCTGCTGACCTGGTGATGGAGACAGGTATGAGGAGAGGAGCCTCCCAGCAGGTGATCAAGACTGGCTATTCGATGGCCTCACGTCCATGACCCTCACTTGAGTACTCACTGTGTGCCCCATACTGCAGCTGGTCTCTGCTCTCTGGGCTTTGAGGTGGTTGGGGTCTTTCTTGGTTTATTTCCCCTTTGTCTTTGTAGTCACTTCTCCAGATTTCCACAGAGGTCACAGCTGCCCTGTTTCACATTTTGTCAATGCAAGAGGTGAATATTGCCTCATCAAGAAAACTTGTCAAATACAATGCAGCACCCCCTGGACAGGAGGGTCCTATGTAATGACCCTCCAGGGGCCAGTCAGCTACCTCCCTGGGACTCTAAGCTACTGGTGGATGCGTTTGTCCCCAGGGACGGTGGGAAGGGAAGCAGCTCTGCAGTGTCTGTCTTTTCTGCATTTCCTGTTACCCCCTTGACATAAGAACTGTGCTTTGAGCAGTGCTGACTTTTTATCGAATTTTTACCCAAGTGCTATCATATTTGAAATAGCCTTCTTTGTTTTCTTTGGGGAACAACAGGTAGCTGAGTTTTGAGAGCACATGCTGCTGTGATGGCATGTTATCAGAGGCCACAAGAAGACAGTCTAAATAGCAGGCTCTGCGGACTGCAGAGACAGCTCATGCCCACCACAGACATCGAAAATCAATGTAGTTGAAGTTGAAGCAACAAACATCCTAGTTTTTCTCTGGCAGAACTTTATCCCTGCCCTATGGTTTTAGAAGTGGGAACTGAGGGTCCTAGGGACAAAGAAAGGGAAATAAACAGACATTATCCTGAGAGTCACATTCAGAGTTTGGTCCAGGAATTCAGCTGGCAGAAGAGGAGCAAATCCAAAATGGAACCATCCATAAGCCTTGGGGAAGATTCTCTTGGGCTCTGGGAAATTCCTCTGACTTACAGAACTTCACGAGAATACATGTAATCTGTAGGTGTGCATTTTTTTTAAATCAAGATTTTTGGAATTATTGACCCTCAAAGATTGTTTTTAGTTAGATAAGATGCAATTTTAGTTTCATTTATCTGCTGCCATGAGTGGGGGGGAGCAAAGGCTGTTGGCCAAGATGGCGGACTTCAAACTGATCTTGGTCATACCAAGTAGCCACTGATACTTCAGTGGTATCAGCTGCCAATATGATATGCATGCATTACGAGTTGCATGGCAAGCAGTTGGCCACAGGACTGCAGAGGCTGGATAGCCACATCCAAAACTCACTGGACATCCTTCAGGGTGGAGGCTGTAAGCTCAGGCAGGAGGTGTTGCTGTAAAACATGGGGCATTTCTTCTTTTTCAGGTAAATTTCAGCTTGGACCTTAAACTCTACCTTTGATTGGATTAAGCTCACTTGGTTGTTGGCGTTTTTTTTTAACTTCAGTTCAGCTGGGTTCAGAGTCTATCTGTCACACCTGTGGAATCTCTTCCCAGCAGCTCCTAGCTTAGTGTTTGGTTCAATAACTGGAGACTGCATTTTGGCCAGGATAATGCAAGACAGTGAACGTCATATCACCATTTCGAGCTTCCATCCTTTGTTATTAAAATGAACACTGAAGCAGTAATCTCTTAAGAGGGTATTGTAAGGATTACGAGATCATGATAAGAGTATTGATCATCTGCCGAGATGCTCACCAAAAGACACAGAGTACATTGCTGCATTACCATGAGCTGCCAGCAGGCTGTGGGCAGTAACCCGAGGTGAGCATTCGAGGGCCAGGCACAAATTACCTAGCACAGGGCATGGCACACAATGAAGGGTTTATTAAACGTTCATTAGGTGTTATTTAAGGTCTTTATAATACCATGATATATAAGTGGTTTATGCCTTCAATTGGTTAAATGCTTGTTTTAATCCTTCCTTTTAATCTGATGTCTAGGAGCAGAGATCAGGTTTAGTTTACTCCTGGTATCTGTGCTGCCAGGCATTGGCAAGGGCACGCTTTCCCAATGACTAAAGTGTGAAGCAGGAGGAAGGGGTGCTGCTGTGCTTTGCTGAATCTCCATGTTGCTGACACATGCCAAGGGATGCCATGATGCATTCCTGCCCAGGACCAAGGGGTTGGGCAGCTCAGGTACGAAAGGGAAATACAGGCAGACCCTCTCTTCTGGGGCCCCAGCTTTGACCCTCGGCAGGATTTGGCTTGAAAGACTACACTCAGATTGGCAGTGTGATTTTTCTCTTTTAGTTTGGGAGAGTCCATTTGACTTAGTGATGAAGATTTTAATTTTAGAAATTAGACTGACATGAGTTCAAATATCCACATCCTTGGTCAACCCCACTGGATCATTTCAATTTCTTTCCTTACTTTTGCTTTCAAGTACATACATACATACATACACACACACACACACATATACACACATAAATATAGACACATAAATATACATACACATATGTATTACATATTTATAGCTTATATAAATGTAATACATCTAAAATATATTTTATATATATACATATATGTATATATAATACATTTCATATAATATATATATATATATATATATATATATATATATATATATATATATATAGTGTGTGTGTGTGTGTGTTTGTGTGTGGTACCAGGAATTGAACCCAGGAGCTTAACTGCTGAGCCACATCCCTAGTCCTTTTTTTATATTTTATCTAGAGACAGATTCTCGCTGAGTTGCTAAGGCTGGCTTTAAACTCATTATCCTCCTGCCTCAGACTCCTGAGCTGCTGGGATTACAGGTGTGCACTACCACACCCCCCAACTTATTTGTTATTTATTCAACAAAAATATATAAAGACTGGCTCAAAAATAAGTACAAAGCTAAGGCTCAGTGTTCTACTTATCTGTTGATAAGCAGAGAATATTAAAGAGTTAGAAGAGTTTTCTCCTTGTATCAAAAGCAGGTAGTGACTGGAATTTCTTAGAGGCTCTAGAAAAGAGAGACAAGTTACAGATACTACAGGGGGATTCAGAAGACAGATAGAGCTACAAAGAAATATATAAGAAAAAAATGCTTGGGCCAGTTTCAATTTGACATTTTGCAGGCTGAACTTCTTCCTCCTTGAGAGTTCACTTGGAAAAAGTTGATGCAGGGTCTTGGGAAGCCTTTGAGGGGAGAAAGTGATATTTCTCCATTTCTGTAATTTTTATTTTTCAGTCTGTCACAGCACTTTGGCACATATCATATCATGGTTGTTACAAAGAAACAACAACAAAATAATCAACTAATTGGGGCTGATGTAGCTCATGGTAGAGCTTATCAGATGTGAGAACCCTGGGTTTCATCCCCGCACCACAAAAGAGAGAGAGAGAGAGAGAGAGAGAGAGAGAGAGAGAATATAAAATATCAACTAATTTAAGCCAAACTTATGGCTTCTGAAGGCCACTACCCTATAAAGTCACCAGTGATTTTCATTAAAACAAGAGATTTATGAAAGACCCTTTTCAAAAGATTTATTAATCCTTACACATGCTGCCCTGGAATGATCTGTTTACTGGAAGATTCCTTTTCCTAAAGACACACTATGAACAACCTTGACATCTATGAACTTGAAGGACAGGCTTGGACCAAAGAGATCCGATGTTCTAAGGCATTCAAGGGTTATAAAGACCAGGTCTGCTCAGGGGCTGAGGACGCTGCAGGTTCACATCCCTGCCTCTCTTCTGACCAGGTCCCAATGTGTGGCTGCCCTATGCACTCCTCACTCTTCCCATGAGGGCAGGTCCCTCCCCGGCAAGGCCCTCCCAGCCCCGCAGACTCTCTTTCCTGCTGCATTATTCGTGCTCATTACCCATTTGTGGGAGTTACTAAAACACTGGTGTCCAGTCCCACAGCTGAATGGCTTTGGGAGACAATGGTCTTATATGTGATGGCCTCACTTACAACTGCTTAAAGATGGTGCCAACATCGAGGTTCACAGGTTGACCTGACCTCAAGGAAAAGACTGGACGTGGGCTCCGTTTCCAGAGCTGAGGGTGTTGGCCTCTATTTCAAATCCTGAGGCTGCACAAGTTGAGTGGATCTTTTCAATAGGTGTGGTGTAGTTGTCATGGTTTTAATGTCACCTATGATGACTATACCCTGACTCTGCACGCAGGAGGCTTTTGTGGCAGTGCCAGCTCCTTCCAGTCAAGGTGGGTCTCCAGAGGCATAGGAGCCTCCTCAGCTCCTTGGACACACCCCCAGTTGGTGGGTCACGGAGCTCAGTCCATTGGAAGGCACTTTTTCAAACACCGCCTTTTCAAGCACACCACCTCCAAAGTGAGCTTTCTTTATTCTTAGTTTCTTTGAACATCTTCATGGGAAGAAAGCAAAATGCAATTTGCAGGGTGTGATGATCCTTGGAGAGTCTTCTTCTGACTATAGGAGGAGTTCCAGCTTTGATAGGATTAGTAGCTGTGTTGTTTGCTGGTGAAACAGTTTCCAGAACATCTGAAGTCAATCAAGCATTGTCAGCATGGGGCCGAATTTTCTCACTCTTGGAGATAAATAAATAAAACACCATTGCTGCTTGGGCAGACAGTGAAGGCCAATGTGACTCTACAGTAATTAAGTTCTCAGGCTTCAGTACAACCAGACCAGGAGCTAATAAGGTTCAGCAAGGGCTCAAAGGAGCATTAGCATTCCAAAGCTGTCCCAGCACCAGGGCCAGGAAGCTTCTTGTTTCCAGCCTGGTCTGTGGAGGGTGAGGTAAGGCAGGGTGTCTTTTGATGGACATTCTGTGAAAAGAAGGATAAAGTCACCTGATGCCAGCTGGTCAGGAAATTAACCTTAAGTCACATCTGGGCAAATCATCTGCTTGGATACAGCAGCTGTACCTGGGCAGCCAGGGAAGAGCCCTCCTGTGTAGCTACCTTAGTGGTTGATTTGTGGCAGTGATGCTGGGCCAGGTGTCTGTCTCACACCCTAGCTCCCCAGAGGAAATATCCAGCCCAGGATCTGAAGGGTCACAATGGATTTAGGCAAAGCTGGACCAGAAGGGCCTCCAGGACTTAGTTGCTCTAATCTCTTGCTTTCTGCAGCATCTCCATCTTTCTCCAGATAGACTTTTTTTCTCTGTGTCCCCCACATGCATCTCCATGACTTTTATCATTGCAACTTTAAGATCATGTGTCTACCTCCAGGGTTGTGCAGGATTAACTTGTCCTGAACAGGAAACATGCCACAACAGGGGACTTCAGGTCCTCTGAGAAAAGCCAAGGAGCTCTCTCCAGGGCCCAGGGAGGCTACCTGGAGAAGAGCCAGGCTACCCTTTGCACTGGGGGTCAGCAGGCAGAGCCTATCAGCACATGTCTTCCCAATGTCCCCTCTTGTGTGCACCACTCCAGGCATTGAAAGAAGACATGAAAACCTTGCAAGAGTTTTGCAGCCTGGTTGGGGAGAAAATTTCAAGACACCAGACATTTAATGTGCATCTGACTCCTGTGGGAGTCAGACCCAGACCTGCAGGAACTTAAATACAAGTGACAGACAAGGATGAGCAGCACACAGCAGTTGATGTTCAGTTGAAACATGGCACCATGCATATAAAAATACAGCTTCTGTGCTCTAGGAAGGGACAGCCAGGCCACCTCTGGATACACATAAGGTCCATCACGTCTGTATTTTGCAAGCATTATGTCAGTCCATGGTCAGAGTAGGCTCCAAAGTTCATGGGATAAAATGAAAATTCAGTTTCCTTTCTTCAAGGAGCCTGGAAAACACTTGTCAAAGATTCTAAGTTATACAGTGTTTTTCTTGCTTCCACAGGTTCTCCTCTCTTGACTTGGCATGATGTTTTAAATTTGCTATTTAATGTTATTAAAGAATATTGACAATTTGAATTATTCATATGAATTTTACTATTTATGTTCACTTTGCACAGAGACAGTCTCAAAGACAGACATAACAATGTGTTGTACACACAGAACCTCTCAAATTAAGCAATTGGGATTTCATCTGCACATCTACATTTGCATTTTCTTCTTACTAGAATAATGGAGGTGTTACATAAAATGACTCCAATCAGTCCTGTTTCATTGCTTTGTGCACATTCTACCGCCTTCTCTGTCTTTGTCTTGCTGGGGAAAGAAGAGGAACCCCGGGTTGCCCTGCCTTTCCCTTCCCTTCCCCTCCTGCAGACACCCTGCCTTGGGACCGTGTTGGGCTGCTGGAATGGCTGAGTGAGCTTGAGGCGGGGTGGGAGGGGTAGCCAGGCCGAGATGCCAGTGGGTCAAGAGGCCCAGGCTGCGCTGTCCTCTGGTCCTTCTACGGTGGTCCCATTAGGCTCATTCTCTCATTTAGGTGACTTTTGGTGTTGTTATAGCAAAGGCATCCTGGCACCCATGATGCACCTGGTTTTGTGGTTGATAAGAATGTGTGGAGAGGAGGGTGAGGGAAGGACACACAGGGCACTTCTAATGGGCAGTAGGCCGTAGGTTAAGGCCTTGGGATCACATCTGCTCTTTGTCCCTACAGTGGGCCCTGTCTCAACATGGCTTAGAATATTGTTTCAGAGGGAGCAGCTGGTGATGCTGTGGGCTTGGAAGGAAGTGTGGAAGTGTGCAGAACGTCCAGAAATGTTTGAAACACCTCCTGCGCAGATGTGGCATTTAAATAGAAATTCTCAAGCAAGCTATTGCTTAAATTTTACTTCATTCAGTAGTATAGCCACCTATATCTCCTTTTTTTTTTTTTTTGGTACCAGGGATTGAACTCAGGGGTACTTAACCACGGAGGCACACCCCCAGTCCCCTTCTTTTCTATTTTATTTAGAGACAGGATCTAGCTAAGTTACTTAAGTCCTTGCTAAGTTGCTAAAGCTGGCCTGGAACTTGAGATGCTCCTGACTCAGCCTCGTGAGCTGCTGGAATTTCAGTCCTGCACCACTGCACCTGGCCTATTTTCCTTGTAACCGGAGATGTGGCCTGTGTGCTCGCTGGCTGGCTCACAGACAATGCTTCCTTCTTCACCTTTTGTTCCTGCTGCATAGATTAACTTCAGTATTAAGTGTTTAGTTCTGGTTTTCCTTCCATTTCGGCTACCTCCAGTAAGAAGCAGCATTCCTCAGTGAAATCCCTGGACACAGTACCTTGAAGCTGCACAACCCTGGCTTCCTGTTGCTCAGTGGCCTCACCACGGGCTCGCCTCCTCCACTTGGGCTCGCCTCACTTGGGGGCTTCCAGCCATCATGAGCTTATCTCTGACCTCCCACCCTTTCCAACACTGTCCTCACTTTTGGAGAAAAGTGTATTTTGTGCTCATGAAAAGACAAACTAGAGTCCTGTTTCAGGCTCGGCTCAGAGTATAAACACCAGCCATGTTCGGAGTTAGACAGCTCCTTGTCCCCTTCTTCTGAGCTCCTGCAGAACCTATGATGAAAGCAACAGGGATTTCTTCAGTTTCATGGGCCAGAAATGCAACTCAAGAGGGATGGAGGGAAGTGATGGGGCATCAGCTCATGTCACTAGATGGTCCAGACTGAGGCCCAGCTGGATCTCAGGTCACAAACAGGTACTCTGACTGTCCCCAACATGGGCTTTGCATCCCCTTGGTTAGGATGGCCATCACACTTGCTGGGGCCCAGGCCCCAGGCTGAGCACCCCAGGTTTAAAGGGACTTCTGACTCCTGGGAGTTTCAGCACCAGGCCTGGGTCTGGTCTGATAGGAGGATTCAGGACCTATGCTTGACTCTAAAGCATGCGCTTTGCACAGGGGCATGGGCGGTGCTTGGATGATCTGACCCCGCCTCCTGGACCCAGCAAACCCAAACAGTATGGGCTGAGTTGGGAAACTGAGCTTCCCAGAAAAAAATCAGAATGACTTTACTCAAAGAAGCAGAGATTAGTGGACAGTCAAACAATTTCTATTCCATCACCCCTGTGCTTTTAAACCTGTGGCAGCGGATGGCAGAAAGAGCAGGTGAGCAGATCACAGCTGCTATCTCTGGATGATTACAGTGACCAGTCACTGCTCCAAGGAGCTCCCTTTCCAAAGGCCATTTAAGGTTCTATAATTCTGGAGGGTGGGATGAATGATGTCATTATCCCCATTTTATAGATGAGGAAATTGAGTGTCAGAAGGTTAAGTTGACTGGGCTAGGATTTCCCAGGTGATGGACAGAGCTGGAATCAGGACCCAGTACCTGTGGTTCTGCTGTCCCTGCACATAACTGCTGCTTTGATCTGCCTCTGATACAGGGACCCAAGGTTCTCCTCCTGGCTCCCGACTGTGACCTTCAGCAGTCAATTCAACTCTGAGCACCTTGGCTTCTTTCTGTTACAAGAAAAGCTAAGCTTCGGCCACCTACCAAATCCTGCTGCTATATAAATACGATATAATTTCATTATTCATCAGCAAGCCAGTCAAATAATGTTTGTGTTTTCGGGGCTCTTTAAGCAAAATGGAACACCATGGTGGGTAATGCATTTCATACATGTGGCAATTTGCAAGATGCAAATAATGAATCAGAAACACATAATTATTATCCTTGTTTCTCCTAGGAACAATTTTCTGGGCTCCCCAGTGTCTCTGCACTAAGTGAGGGCATTTTCCTGGTGCTCTGAGAGCAGAACGGTGAGCCAGCACAGCTTAGCTCTGTTCAGCCCTTTGCTGGATTTTGTAGGCCACTATTATAGTTTAAGGTTGTCAAATTTCCCCTTTGTGACCATTGTTGGTTGCAAAGAGCTGTTTGGATGCTCACAGGTGAGACTGCCCGCCCCTTCTCGGTTGGTACCTCCCTTCCCCCTCTGAGCTTGGCAGATTAAGCTCAGCTGACCTCTGTGGATCTTGGGGCCCCTCCATCTGGAAGGGCCTGGTCTTTCCCTGGAAGATTTTTAAGGTTCAATGCCCAGCTTTAGAGGAGAGAGCAGGGTGCATTTAAAGATGTGTGTGGGAACCGGAGTTCTATGTTTGAAGAACTCCTCTTCTAGTTGATGAGGAGCTCAGTGGTGACCTTGTCCCTTGCTAAATGTGGCTGAGGGATATACAGAGAGCCCTAGAGGGATGTCAGCCCATGAGCCACCTGGACACCTTTATATTTGCACTCTGCTCAGTTCTGAGAAGGATGAAAACTGCTTCACCCCCCTGCTCCCCAGGAGTCCCCAGAGGCATTTTTATTTGCTCCCTATTGGTTGGTTACATTGTCATAGAGGTTGTATTGTTTGAATCCCAGCCCTGCCCCTATCCACAACATGGCTCCCCTCACAACATGGCTCCCCACACAACACAGCTCCCTGCTGCTTCTTCTCTGATTCCACACCCATGTTTTCTTCTCACCATTGGATTACAACACTTTTTCCCCCCCTATTTCTGTTCATGTTGCTGATGGTGCATTTCCAACCATCTGTACAATGGAGGCTGTATGTGGGTAAATAAGGACAAAGACGCCCTGCAAGACTCAGCCCAGTGCTACTCACTCCCAGTCACTGGGGAAAGTTGCATAAGACTTTCTTCTTAATCTTTTCAAAGTACTTCCTCTTTTGCACTGGAGGGTGTTTGAGGACCACAGTAAGAAGTGCAGAGTTTCCTAAGCTCCTTCTCAGGACCTCCCTTTGCAGCAGCCAGGAGGGATTGCTAAGTGCAAGCCATGGAACAGCAGCCCTTAGAGATGAGCAAGCTCCCCTCCATTTCTTACACCAGGCCAAGGCTCCAGCCAGTGCCCCATGAGCATATTCTGGTATTAAGCAAGAAAATGGGCCTAATTTGCACAGCTCCAGAGTCTGTATTTTCCTATTCGTGAGCTAAATCAACCATTTCTTATTTGATACATTAAGGGAAGCCTTTAATGGACCTCAAGGGATTTTTCAATCAGATGTGGTATTTGTGGGCAGGGCCACAAATCATGGGGTATGTCCCTTTCAAGATGGGTGCTGGAGCACTGGGTGGAATGTTCCTGGCCTACTAGTGTCTAGAGTGAGCTGGGATTGCCTGGCTTGGAGAGGAATACTTCTGCCTGGAACCAGAGGGCAGTCACCAAGAGCAGCGTGGCATTTCCCATCATGCTAAAGATGAGGGCACAGAGAAACAGAAGACCCCCAGGGACAGAAACAAAGACAGGACAGAAACATTTAGAGAGATGGATCCATGCCCAGGCAGTGCGCCTCCAGTGAGCTTGAGGAGGAGGCTCCTCCTGTCCCCTTGGCTCTGGATTCCTTAACCAGGAGCCTGCACCAATCAGTTGGACTTTAGGGACTGAAGTCTGGTGAAGAGCTCAGAGAAAGCAGCACAGAAAAGCAGGCCACTGTGTGCCAAGCCGAGGTTGTTCCTTGACTTTCAGTGAAGAGCCCACCCCCACACACAGACCATGGAGGTCTCCTCACCTCACTGTTACTGGATTTAACGTCAAAGCTAGGCCTATGACATTGACCACATGGAGCAGAACCAAGAAAGGAAGCATTGGCCACGTCCACTCCAGTGAAGACAGTGTGCAAGTGACAGTCAGGACTCCTGACGTCCACCTTCCCCTTTGCAGGATGAGTTTTGGGGAGGTGCACATTTCACCTGGTGGGGGCCTCTCTGGGTGGGTGCAACCTTCCATGCCAGGCGCAGCCCTCAGGGGTCTGGTACAAACGTGCCAGTTAGGATTCTTATTGTGAGTGAGGAGTGAGGGGCTCAGGGTTCCTTAGCCTGCCATTTGAGGACGATGATTGTTGGTGTGTGCAGGGGCCCACCCTGTGCTTGGTGGCCAGTTGCCAGCATGCCAGCCTCTGCCTGATGATGCCAGTGGCAACACTCCCCTTAGCTGTGACCACCAAAACTGCCTCCAGATGTTGCTGAATGTCTCCAAGAAGGAAAACTGTCCTCAGATGAGAATAATGCAGAGAAGAGGTGGGGAGGGAACTGGTGAGCAAGGTCACAGGTTGGGCCTTTGGGGTGACAGGACCAGACATGAGACAGAGTGCACCCTCCACTTCTGTTCCTCTCCAGGAAGCCTCCCCAAGCTGCCATAAGCACCTCGAGGCTCTTTCCTGTAACTCTGGACAGAAAGGAGCAGGATGGTCCCCTCCAAGTTCAGATCACACACTCGGAGGGACGGTGTGGTCAGCCATTGCCAGGGCCTGCACAGCTGCCTGTGTGGGAGGGTTCTGGGGGCTCTGATTGGCTCACATCGACCATGGGCCAAGGAGGAAGTACAAGGGCTTCCTTCCTCCTTTCATCCATTCATTTCCTCACCTGTCAGTCACACACCTGGTGTCTTTCACCAGGTGAGTGTCCAGGATGTAGAGATGAATGATGCCTTTTCTTCTGCTCTGAAAGGCTTACAGTGCAGTTTACTAAATGCACAGGTAAAATTGGGACAAAGTGCTATTTTACCTCATCAAAGGGTTACAAGAAACTATTTTGGTGATTTGGAAAAAGAATGAAAGGGTCTCAAAATAGGAAATGAGAGCCCATAGAGGGCCTCTGACCAGAAGATCATGGAGAAAGCATTTCAATGGCAGAGCCCTGGTTATTTGCAGAATGCCCAGTGCACTTGGGGGAGAGGGTAGATATCACTGTAGGGTGAGTGTCAGGCCGAGAGATGGGAGGAGTAGGCTGAGGGAGGAGGGAGGGGCCGCCTCTGCAGAGAAAACACAGAAGTGAAAATCCTCACTATATTGTCGCCTGTTATATTGCAATGGCTCTGGTTTTCAATCTAAAGTGGGCTGCAGAAGATCCAAGACAAAAATATTTTAACAATGAACAATGAAACAAATGAGAAAAATGAAATATAGGCAGCAGACAAGGGGCATGTATTGTAATAGCTAATGCCAGCAATACAAGAATAGAGACAGTAAATGGTAATAAAATTCTGATGAAAAGGGGTAAATGTGAATTTGAATATTGAACAGATGAAAAAATAAACCTATAGCTTGAGTGTCATAGATTTTAAGTATGTCCAGAGAGAAGGAAACAGGGGGAAGCTGGGAAGGGCCTCGCGAATGGTGCCATGAATGGTGCACCATGCTGGAAGTAGGGAGAAGCAGGGTCAGGGACACCACTCCAGAGAGGGGGAAACACCCTGAGTTTCATCCTCAAATTAGATTTATTTTGGGAAATAGTGCATAAGATGTGAAACTGCTATGATAATTGTCTTTATTCCTCCCAAAATGCACTGTATGTACTGAGTAGTTGATCTCAAGATAATGAATTAAAAGAGAGGCCTGAGTTCCCTGGCAAGGTCAAATCCTTGTGTGATCAACTAGAAGACACCTAGCAGATAGGAGGCTTCCTGTGAACTATGGTTTGACATTTGAGTTTTGATTTTGCAATGGTGGAGAAGGGATGTGCCTTTGCATCTTCAGTTTTGATCTTTCCTGGTGCTAGACAGATGCCATATGACCCATACCCTCCCTTTATGATGAATGGCAGCTGCCACCCAGCCACACAATGCAAGGTTGAACCACAGTGTCACTGAGCTATGATTTTCAGTAAGTGAGATATATTAAATTCATTTTCAACTCAGGATATTTTCAATTTGTGATGTTTTTTATTGGGACACAACCTCCATTATAGATTGGGGAGTATCTCTACATGTTCAACCACAAAAGCCACCAATCCAGGAGCCCCTATAAATATGTTGGTGCTTAAAACAAGACTTAAACCATGATCACTTCTTAATTAGTTGCTCCACATATGTCCTTTTTCTCCAAGTTGAAGCATTACTAAATGACAGAGATGCTCCAGGATTGACATGGATCTTGTACCTGTCAGTGCTAATAGGTGCAAGTTATGAAGCAGTTAAATGGCACAGTTGCTTAAGCAAGAAAAGTGAAGTGTTTGCATTACATAATGAGAGTGTCTAGAGTAAGATTACTCTTGAGTGTGATCTGACCAAAATTACAGAACCAGGCTGGCTTGGTGATGCACTCCAGTAATCCCAGTGGCTAGGGAGGCTGAGGCAGGAGGAGCGTGAGTTCAAAGCTTAGCAACTTAGGGAGACCTTGTCTCTAAATAAAATATAAAAAAAAGGCTGGGGATGTGGCTTAGTGGTTAAGCGTCCTGGGTTCAATAGCTGATGACAACCCCCTCCCCTAAAAACGAAAAGAAATTACAGGACTGACCTTCACAAGCTTCTTCCCACAGATCCACCTAAACTCATCCACAGACCATAGCCCTGGAGTACCTGGAGTTCTCAGGCACCTGCAGAGGGGGCTGTGAAGGGAGCTGGTCTCCATGTATTTCATTGGCCGAAATTGAATCAGCTGACTATTGCTGAACCAATCAGTGCTGATAGGAGGATGCAGTGTGCTGATTGACCAGTCAAGGCCTGTTTCTGCTTATGTCCTTCAGGCTTGAGCTTCCTGGGGAGAACTTGGTTCCCCAAGGTGGTGGTCTCTGGGTGGTGCCAATCTATACATGGTTACCAGTGTGTTTCAGTCTCACTGCTGACAGCCTACAAATAATCCCTGGTTCTCTTCAGAGAGCTCTCTGAGAGCTAGGAGCCACAATGCAGGGCCCCCAGAAGTGTCTTAGAAATGTTAGTAACTCAGAGGTATCACAGATGGCATGCACCCAAAGAGAGTAGATATGCTAGATCAGGTGCCTGAGGTTCGTGGACCACCAAGAAAATGTACATGACATTATATCAAACATGTCAGAGTCCTCCAATGTGGATATTTTCCTTTCATTTAAACTTTGATTATCACTGTGACATGTGAGAGATGTTATGAAGTGAAGCATACGTGACCTCTGCCCCAGGAAGCCAGAAGATGGCCACCAACTCATTCTGGGCTCCCTGCGAAGGTGTTGAATGAGACCCTGCTGGCTCAGTAGATTGGCACACAGAATCCTCAGGCTCAGAAATCTAAATAAGTCTTAAATCCAGTTTCCAAAGAAGTCTCTACCTTTATATATTGTGCAGGCTATTCTGAACTCTTGAATAGTAACCAGACCTCCCACATGTGAGGCATTTAATTGAACCTGGGACTCTTTTGTTATAGGCAGGGTTTGCAATCTACTTTGACAAGCTTATCTGGGGGCTGGTTGGAAAGGCTGTCTATATATTAAAGATGCTTATTGTAATATTGCATTGTGTCCCACTGTGAAAGTCAGAC
Source organism: Marmota marmota marmota (assembly GCF_001458135.2). Taxonomy (NCBI): domain Eukaryota; kingdom Metazoa; phylum Chordata; class Mammalia; order Rodentia; family Sciuridae; genus Marmota; species Marmota marmota. Next base: position 112,368 of record NW_026004834.1, on the reverse strand, counting down.
AACCAATTCAATGTGGGAAGGACAAAGGAAGCATCTGCAGCCTATGATGGTTAAAATAAGCTGCTACATATTGAGAGTTGCCTGCTTCTATTTAGGGCAGATCATTCTGTCTCCAACTACTGTTATAATGCTGAAGAGGCCTTGCTGGTTCTCTGCAGCTTCTGTTTAGCCATAGTTCCTCGTCCATGAAGACTTTCCCCAACATCTTCAAATGAGAGCCAGAGATAATCCACAGGAGGTTTCAAGAGAGCTGTTTCAACAGGGCATAAAGCTTTCCAGAAAAAAGAATCCCTAAGGCTGTGTTCCCTGAACATGGTTTATGCAACATTGGTGGTTGAAAAACGACAGTCAGATTGGGATTTGAAAACCTTCAGGACCAGCTAGGAACTTTGGATTTGAACTACAGCAGCCAGACATGCCCATCCAGGTCTGTAGTACCTGTCCAAGGAGAACATCAGTAATCGTTCCCAGCACGCCACTTGCCTGACCCCAGATTCCTTCTCCAGGAAGGCAGAGCTTGCTCATCAACAGCTGTGATGAAGCATGCACTTGTTTATGTTAGAGTCCTTCAAGAGCCAGGAAGAACACAATGTCCACAAGGCACCAATTTATGAGTTTGTAAGGTGGTTCGACACATTGGAAAAAACAACAAAACGAACAAAATAGAACCCACCTCAGTTTCTCCCTCCTGGCATTGGAATCCCACTGTCAAGGAAACTACTATTATGCCAGAGGCCAAGCAATGGCAGCTTTCAGGCCAGATGCAGTGCTGAGACTCACCTTCCTTCAACAGCGCCACGTCCTGAAGTTCCCTGTTGGCGGGTTGTGCTGAGAATGGAGAGATTTTTATGCACAACCTGAACTCACTGCTTCTCTTGAATTCAGCTGAGTGGGAGACGGGATCAACATTCACAGGTGGACAGGGTCTTTTCTGTCTGAGAAGCAGTTTCATCGTTCCAGTGAAATAGGCTCATTCCAGTTTGCTTTGTCCTCAACCTTCTCAGCATTATCATGCACCACGAGTGATGTTGTGTCACCTCTCCAGCCTGTACATAGATTTCTTTTGTCTTTGCTTTCCTAATCCTAGAAGTACCTGGTGAAATGTCACTTCTGTTCAGACACCTGAGGATTAATAGACAAACTACTTTTTTCTTACTTGAATTACTTTGTGGATGCCGAAGAGAAGATGAGTGTTTCTGCTGTCTAGTGTTGACATAGATGTGGATTTAGGGTAGATGTTGATATTGTCAAAGTAAGGAACCCCCACAGTCTTGCCAGGGCAGTGGTGGGGAGGTTGTACATGAAGCACACTGGAGCAGAACTGGACTAAGAGTCATTTCTGTTGATCAGAGTTTGCAGCTACGACATGTTATGCAGCTCAGAACAGGGCTGGCATAAATAGACGTTTCACCTGGTGCTCGCCATGGTGAGGGACATCAAAGTGCGTCAATGATAAAACCTTTGTGAGGCTGAGGCATGACGACTGCTCTCAGCGTTTCTCACAGAACACCTGGAATTGGTTGGGTTCTGGAAGCCTGGTCTCTAGAGAAATACTGGCTGAGAGGGTGACATGGGTGTCCTGCCTTCTCTTGGCAACAGAGAACTTATTCTGCATCAGACAGGACTTGTCAGGTGGAGTCTTTTTAAGTCCCTCTTTTGCACTTTGTGTGGAAGGTGCTTTGAAGCCACTGTTTGTCATTATTTCCTACCCTGTCCCTGAAATCACAGAGGTAGACAGTGTTTGGAGCTTTATACTTTGAGCCATAATACATAGTTTTCTTATTTTTGCAACTGTACTTGTTTTAGTAATGAAATTGTCCTAAGAAATTTTAATAGAAATTTGCAAAACTCTGCAAGCCCCCTCCTCTTATTTTCCCCCGAAAAAACCTCTTCACCTACCCAAAGCTTTGCCTTTTACATGACTAACTAATGTGTCCACCCTAAGCACCTAAGCTTGTTGCCCCAGCACCTGTACCCATGGCACCTACACTGAAGAACTGCTCCCCTGGTCACCACTCTGTAGGACGCCAGCGGCACCACAAGCAGGGTCTCAGCAGGGAGACACTCTGTCCTGGGGATGGTATGATGCATGTGAGCCTGGGATCCTATCCTCAGCTTGCAAGCATTGGTGGTGCTTCTCAAATCTCTCAAGTGGAGAGAGAAAATGCTTCAATGAAGACAGATCAGCATGTGCAGAACTTTGTACTGAGTCTTATTCCAAGGATGCTCTCAAATGTTGATAAGTACTAACTTTTTGGAAGATACTTCTCTGGCAACAGAAAATCTGCTCTGAAAGCACTTTGGACTTTATTAATTTATTTCAGTTTAGGAACTCAGATAACTGGATAGTGAGAAAACAAATAACCCAACTAAAATTGGACAAAGGACTAGAATAGGTTTTTTCTTTTTAAATGAGACACACAATTTACCCATAGGTATACAAAAAAAAATCAACATCATTGATCATTAGAGAAATGTGTATTAGAACTCAATGAGCTCTCACTTCACACACATCACTGTTAGGATGGTGGTCATGAAGGATGTGGAGGGAAGGGACCCCTGGTACCCTCTGTGGGATGTAAATTAGCACAGCTGTAATGGAAACATACGGGGTTTTTCAAAAGAGTAAAATTAGGCTTACCATGTGATCATGCTATTGCTCTTTTAGAAATGAAATCATTATGTCAAAGAGATATTTTGTATTTCCCATGTTGATTATAATGTTATTTACATTAGTTAAATATGGAACCAATCTAAGTACTCATCAGTTGATGAACAGAGAAAGCAAATGTCACACCCACACACTTTACATATATACATGTGGAATGCTATTCAGTCTCAAAAAGATGGAAATTCTGTCTTTTTTAATAATGTAGATGAACCTGGAAGATATTAAGTAAAATAAGCTAGTCACAGAAATACGATTGCTGTGTGGAGTTACTTGTATGTGGAATATCAAAAAGTTGGTGTAATAATTGATTTTTTTTTATCATTGTGGCCAGAATACCTGACAAGAAGAACTTAGAGGAGGAAAAGTTTATTTGAGCTCATAGTTTCAGAGGTTGAGTTCATGGTTGACCAACTGCATTGCTCTGGACCTAACATGAGAAAGAGCATTATGGCGGAAGGATCTGGTAGAGGAAATCTGCTCAGCTCATGGCAGTGAGGAAGCAGAGAGCAGGAAGAAGGAGCCAGGGACAGATGTAGTCCTGGCCATGTCCCCAGAGACCTACTTCCTCCAGCCACACCCCACCCGCCCAGGGCTACCAAGAGAAGTCCATTCAAATTATTAATCCACAGAATGAACTAATCCACCAGTGGGGTTACAGCTTTCATAACCCAATCATTGCCTTAAAGCCCCACCTCCAAACCTCACTGCACTGGGGAGCACACTCACAACACAGCAGCTTTCCAAGGAGCATGAAAGAGTCAAACCATAACCAACTGATACAGCAGAGAGTAGAATTGCAGTTACCAGAGGCTGGGAGGGAAAGGCTGAGGAGATGGTGGTCAGAAGACACAAAGTTTCCTTTAAACAGGAAGAACAAGTTTATGGGATTTTTTTTTTTTTGGTCCATCATGAGGACTATCGTTAATATGTGAGAAAATACACAGTTTACTTCACATAGCCATTCCTCAATGTGTGCAAATTTCAAAACATTATGTTGTGCACAACAAATACATACAATGTTTCTTTGTCAATTAAAAAATTACAGGAATAAAGAGGAGCTCTGCTTTTGCATCCAGATGGTACACATTCAGATCCTGGCTGTATCCCTTCCTCACTGTGCACCCTTGGCCACTTGGCCTAAATGAGACTCATTTGTCTCTGTAAATCAGAAGTACAAGCTCCCCTTACCTTGCAAGATTATTATGAGGACTAATTAGATAACAGAACACCCTGAATCAAATGGCCTTAACAAAATATAAAAATCTTACTGTTTCAACTAACGTGAAACACCCCAAGCGTTGGATAAGTCTGTGATCCCATTGTACCCACGGCCCAGGTTCTTACACTCCTCCTGTCACAGTGTCCTGCCATGGTCAAGTTGCCCCTCAGGCTATAGCAGGGATTCTGTGTGATGTAACATGTTCCAGTTCCCCAGGGGAAACCTACTATGACATCTCTTTTCATAGCAAGAAGTATGTTCCAGAAGTATCCTGCATCAGAGGACTGAATCCTATCCTATCCTCTTCCCTAAATCCCTCTCTGAACAAGAAGGTAGGACATGGCAAGCGGAGGTGACTAGGCTATCTCAATAAAATATTGGTTATTATGGAAAATCCTAGAGTGTATGCCTTTGTGTTGGGGCCTGTAACTGTGATGACACAGTGGTCCTATGTATGTTCAATTTTACCTGAGCATTTTTTCTAAAAATGAAAATTAACGGCTCATATTTTTTCAAATTAATTAATTAACTTTAACTAGGTATATATGATAGCAGAATGCATTTTGATTCATTGTACACAATTATAACACAACTTTTCATTTCAGTGGTTTTGCATGATGCAGCATCACACCATACGTGCAGTCATACATGTACCTAGGGTAATCGTGTCCATCCCATTCCACCACCTTTCCTGCCCCCATGCACCCTACCCACCCTCCCTTCTCTTTGCCCAATCACAGTTCTTCCATTTTTCCAATGCCTCCTCCCTCCTCATTATGGATCAGCATCCACTTATCAGAGAGAACATTCAGCCTTTGGTTTTTTGGGATGGGCTTATTTCACTTAGCGTGATATTCTCAAACTCCATCCATTTACCTGCAAATGCCATTATTTTATTCTCTTTTAATATGGAGTAATATTCCATTATGTATATACACCACGGTTTCTTTATCCATTCATCTATTGAGAGGCATCTAGGTTGCTTCCACAGTTTAGCTATTGTGAATTGAACTGCTATGAACATTGATGTGTCTGTGTTACTATAGTATGCTGATTTTAAGTCCTTTGGGTCTAGACCAAGGAGTGGGATAGCTGGGTCAAATGGTGGTTCCATTCCAAGTTTTCTAAGGAATCTCCATGCTGCTTTCCAAATTGGTTGCACCAATTTACAGCCCCACCAGCAATGTATGATTGTGCCTTTTCCACCACATCCTCACCAACATTTATTGTTGTCTGTATTCTTGATAACTGCCATTCTGACTGGTGTGAGATGAAATATTAGAGTAGTTTTGATTTGCATTTCTCTAATTACTAGAGATGTTGAACATTTTTTAAATATTTGTTTATTGAATATATATATCTTCTTCTGAGAAATGTCTGTTCAGCTCCTTGGCCCATTTATTGGTTGGGTTGTTTGTTTTGTTGGTGTTAAGTAAGTTTTTTGAGTTCTTTATATATTCTGGAGATTAGTGCTCTTTATGATATGTGCGTGGCAAAATTTTCTCCCTAAATGGAGGCTGTCTCTTTACCTCATTGATTGTTTCTTTTGCTGACAAGAAGGTTTTTCATTTGAGTCCTTCCCTTTATAAATTCTTAATTTTATTTCTTGCACTTTAGGAGTCTTGTTAAGGAAATCGGGGCCTAATCCAAAATGATGAAGATTTGGGCCTAAGTTTTCCTCTATTAGGCATAGGGTCTCTGGTCTAATTCCTAGGTCCTTGATCCACTTTGAGTTAAGTTTGTACATGGTGAGAAATAGGGGTTTATTTTCATTTTGATGCATATGGATTTCCAGTTCTTCCAGCACCATTTATTGAAGAGGCTATCTTTTCTTTACTATATGTTTTTGGTGCCTTTGTCTAGTATGAGATAACTGTATTAATGTGGGTTTGTCTCCATGTCTTCTATTCTGTACCATTGGTAGACCATGTCTATTTTGGTGCCAATACCATGCCATTTTTGTTACTATAGCTTTGTAGTATACTTTAAGGTCTGCTTCTGCTTCACTCTTCTTGCTAAGGATTGCTTTGGTTATTCTGGGTCTCTTGTTTTTCCAAATGATTTCATTTTTCTATTTCTATAAGGAATGTAATTGGGATTTTAATTGGGATTGCATTGAATCTGTATAGTGCTTTGGGTAGTATGGCCATTTTGACGATATTAATTTTGCCTATCCAAGAGCATGTGAGATCTTTCCATCGTCTAAGGTCTTCTTCAATTTCTTTCTTTAGTGTTCTTTAGTTATCATTGTAGAGTTCTTTCACCTCTTTTGTTAATTCCCAAGTATTTTATTTTATTTTTGAGGCTATTGTGAATAGGGTAGTTTTCCTAATTTCTCTTTCAGAGGATTCATCAATGATGTATAGAAATGCATTTGATTTATGTGCATTGATTTTATACCCTGCTACTTTGCTGAATTCATTAATTGATTCTAGAAGTTTTCTGGTGAAGTTTTTTGATCTTCTAAGTATAGAATCATGTTGTCAGCAAATAGTGATAGTTTGAGTTCTTCTTTCCTATTTGTATCCCTTTAGTTTGTTTTCTCTAATTGTTCTGACTAGAGTTTCAAGGACTATGTTGAAAAGAAGTGGTGAAAAAGGGTATTTCTGTCTTGTTCCAGTTTTTAGAGGGAAGGTTTCCAATTTTTCTCCATTTAGAATGACGTTGGTCTTGGGTTTTGTATAAATAACTCTTATAGTATTGAGGTTTGTTCCTACTATGCCTAGTTTTTCTAGTGTTTTGAACATGAAAGGGTGCTGTATTTTGTCAAATGCTTTCTCTGCATCAATTGATATAATTATATGATTCTTATCTTTAAGTCTATTGATGTGATGAATTATATTTATTGATTTCCATATATTGAACCTACCTTGCATCCCTGGAATGAACCTCACTTCATCATGGAGCACTATTTTTTAAAATATATTTTGTATGTGATTTGCCAGAATTTTATTGAGAATTTTTGTGTCAATGTTCTAGAGGTAAATGAGGACTCCAATACAAGTTATCAAAATCTCTGGGACACTATGAAGGCAGTGCTAAGAGGAAAGTTCATTGCATGGAGTTCATTCTTAAAAGAAGAAAAAGTCAACAAATAAATGACCTGACATTACAGCTAAAAGCCCTAGAAAAAGAAGAACAAACCAACACCAAAATAGTAGAAGACAGGAGGTAATTAAAATCAGGATGAAAATCAATGAAATTGAAACTAAAGAAAAAATTCAAAAAATTGACACAACAAAAAGCTGGTTCTTTGAAAAAATAAATAAAATTGACAAACCCTTAGCTACTCCAATGAAAAGAAGGAGGGAGAAAACTCAAATTACTAAAATTTGCATTGAAAAAGGAAACATCACAGCAGACAATATTGAAATACAGGAGACAATTAGAAAATATTTTGAAAATTCATATTCCAATAAGATAGAAAACCTCAAAGGCACCAAAAAATTTCTAGAGGCATCCTGATACCAAAACCAGGCAGAGATGCATCAAGGAAAGAAAATTTCAGAGCAATATCCCAGATGAACTACTCATATATTAAGAGGAGATTTCATTTGAAAGCCTGCATTTCTGCTGACAGGTTGCAGATGTGGTGTCTTGGGTGTAAGGGGGTGGGGGTGGCCCATTCCCTGCCAGGTGCTGGGATGTGGTCAGCTGCAGGCCAGCTTTCCCAGTTGCTGCTTCAGCAGCTGAAGGCTCATGTGCTGCCTTCAGCCAAATGCTTGATGGAGACATTCAGTGACTGGTATTAGATCTGGGATCTCCTTGGTGGGGCATTGCCACAGAGCAAATTACAATAACAGAAATCTCCTTTAGTGATAGCTCTTAGCAGCTTATTGCAGTCTATCAAGAGACAGAATAAATACCCTGAGGAAAAAAACAAAAGGAGAAGAAAAGAAGAAAGCCTTCCCGAAGACCATCATAAATAAGCAATTTTGCTGCTGTAGTTGATTTGCTTTGACTTCAGAAAGAGTTATCAGCTCAGAAATCAAGAGTTTTTGAGGCAATGAATTCCTCAGCATGGGGTCCTAATGAGAAAATCCACAACTGCCTGGGGCTGGATGTCTGATTTTTGAGGCAGAAAAAGCAAAGCTGGAATGGAGGGGTAAAGTGCCTATCCTGTTGTGTAAACAGAAAGTGGATTAGAGAGGAATGTTTATGTCCTGGGAAGTGTAACAGCCACTTAAGTCCACAGTGTGATTGGAGAAGACAGAGCTGGCTGCTAATGCTGCTTGTCTCTCTCTTGTCAGCTGCTCAGCCTTAAGGAGGTAGAAGAGCAGTGTCCCACTAGTTGGGTGGTGGGGCCTGGAGGCTGAGTGTCACTGACCCATGAGTCTCTGGGGAGGCCAGTGATGGGGCATCCCGGGATGCATATGCACCAACCATGGTGGCTAAGGCTTTCCATGACCCTTGACCCACCAGAAACTGTTCCAAGCAGCAGTTCAATTAATTAATTCTGAAAATCCCTCCAGGTGGTTCTGCTGTAATCCTGCTCCTGGGTAGAGATTTCAAGGCATCAGTTGTTGACTCAGGCATGGTGAGAGATGTGGGCCCAGCCAATGAGGAGCCAGGGCTTATGCTGGCACAATATTGGGTAGAGGGCAGGAGAGGGAGCAGTTGAGGCTGCTGCTGGCCAGAGACATGAGGAGCCAGAGACTGGAGAAACCTAGGAAGGTGCAGAGGCGTGGATGTGGATGCCTTCCAACAACCTGACTTACAAAGCCAGTGAGTGTCAGAGTGCAGGCTTCTGTCTCAGCTGCCACTGCCCATTGTCCCTGTGGTAACCTGCACCCTCCTGCCTCTCAGGCACTGCCAAGCCACGAAGGACAGATGCTTGTCCAGGGTTCCTGGGCCTTCTGAACCTGTGCAAGGCCTGTTGTCATCTGGTGTCCCTCACTGTTCCTGACTCCCAAAATACAGACAGAAGCCCCTGATGGCTACTTTTTCCAAAACCTTCTTTCCCTGGGGGTTTTGAGTAAGGAAAGCTCAGTGAATATGTGTTAACTTGCCGAAAATGGAGGAATCTTCTTCTGAGACTTTTGTTTCTCCTTCCCTAAACCTCCCTAAGCCACTGGAAATGCTGCTTTCATTGAGAGACACTCCTGCTCTGGGTAACTCCCAGTTGGTTTAGATGCCTTAGCAAGTTAGTTGAAAGTGCAGGGAAACCAACCAGCTTCAAGACAAGACCACAGCACACACAGAGGCAGCCTGTCACCTCACAGCTGCCAAACAGATGGCCCAGGTGGGGGGCAGGGAGCACAGGGATGGGGCTCACACATGGCCCCAGGTAGGGAGCGGGCAGAGGAATATGCGGGTGGGGCTCACGCACAAGTGTGGAAGCTCTGCTCTGAGGCCCTGCTCCTAGGTCCTCTGGTCTGTGGACTTCCACCTGGGGCGGTTCTCACTAGCCCACTGCTACCTGCAGGACCTGGCATGGAGCTGCCCCAAGGATTCTTCTATCTAATCGCCTTCCCCTCTGTCCATCTTTCAACCACAAAACTATATTTGCTCAAGAATGAACTTTACTAAATACCAATCTGATTAAACCCTTCACTTGCTGAACACCCACCAGAGGGCCCCATTTCTGGGTGGGGAGCCTGAACCCCCTGGCTTGGTGAGGCTCCAGTGAGGTAGTGCGTGGGAACTGCCCTGCCCGTAGGACTCCTCCTGGTGCTTACCCTGCTCTGGGAGGCGGCTCTGCTTTCCTAAGGTTGGGTGAGCCCCCCTTTCTCTGTGGTCCCACAGAATGCAGCCTGGGATCTGAGAGCTCTGCCAGCACCATTAACAAGGACACTTCAGTTCTACTGAGCACTTCAGTGTGTGGCCTCACACCAAGTGCGCTGATGGGCTGTTTCCCGCTGGACCACAATGGTCTGTGAGGGGCAGGAACCTCCCCATGTCACAGGGAGGAATGTGAGGACACAGGTGCCCAAACCCTGCTAGGAGTACACATTGGAAGTGTCAAATGCTCCTCCAAACATCAGTGACTGGCTCCAACACCGAGAATCCTGGTTTAATTGCTGTGGACTGGCATATTGGCAAGGGGATGTTCACAAGCTCCCCAGGGTCTCAGCAGCACAGTCTGGAAACCCTTGACTCAAGTCCTGGTCCTGTAGATGCCCCTGGAGTGAAAGCAGGTTGAAGACAGGTGGCAGTGCATGTGCCTCTTGGGTCTGAGTGAGAAGCAGCAGCTCTGCACACAGCAAGCACGCCAAGGACCTGTTGGGTGATCTGTGACACATGGGATAGGGGTGGGAACACCCAGGACCTGCTGGGTGGCCGGGAACACACAGGAGAGGGTTGGGCATGCCCAGGACCTGCTGGGTGGCAGAGGACACATGGTATGGGGGTGGGCATGCCCAGGACCTGCTGGGTGGCCGGGGACACATGGGATGGGAAATGGGAGCCTGCATGGATCATTTAGCTGTGGACAGCCACACAGACTAAAAACCAGTGGCATGTAATTCTCCTTACCAACAAAGGAGTTGTGGTTTGGCTGACATCACTGACCTTGCAATGGAGTTCCTGAAACCAAGAATCACCCAGGGAAAGGAGGGCAGGGCCCTGGTTGTTTGGGACCCAGGAACTACCACTGTGTAGCTATAAACTAATGGACACTCCTCCAAATCATACCCACCATTTGTACGGGTCCATCTAAGTATGCATCTGTGAGTAACTCCACATATGTGCATGCTTTTGTGTGAAAGAAAATAATAAAAACAATACACAAGAATCATCCATCTTCATTATTCATACACATTTTAATGAAGGAAACACAGAACAACTTTTAATTATTGGCATGAATTTTCTTATTTTAACCAGCAGACATTAAGCTCAAACTTCAATTATAGACAAGGGTGTGGTTCAGTGGCAGAGCCCTTGCCCAACATGAACCAGGCCCCAGGTTCAAACTCCAGCATCACACACAATCACAGGAGAGCAATCTGATTTCTCCCCGTGGGAGGGTGGTTAGCAGCTCTGGGGGACACTTGGCAATGTCTGGCCATATTATGGTTGTCCCCAGGCAGAGGGTGCTGCTACTGCCATCTGGTGGGTAGAGGTCAGGGATGGTGCTCTCACCTCTCTCTGACTCCATCCTGGCTGAGGAGACAGTGATCATCCTGGATGACCGTGTCACCATCATGGAGCTGGGTGTGCAGCTGGTAGCTGGCTTGTCCCTCTCCCTGTAGCCTCACAGGGTGGACTGGAGGGCCATTATCTCCACAATGGCTGCCCAGGATGTCCTCCAGGCCCCACAGCAGGTGAGAGCCTAGAGGCCTGTGCCCTGGTCCATGGTCAGCTCCTCTCCAGGTCGCTTTGTCCCACAAGGAGAGTCAACAGAGCCTCACAGCCCCTCATTGAGTCTGAGGGGAGCTTTCCTCCCAGGTGACATTACGCCAACCACATGTCCACATGCATTTGCTTTCTAGCTGGTGTATGTGTATGAGCCAAAGAATCACATCTTCACTTTTATAAAACAATATTTGGTACTTGGGAATCCCATTTCAGCCACCTAAAGCAGTGTGGCTGAGAGGTGCAGGATTTCTGCTGGCTCATGTTGATTTGGGGTGGCTCTGAACCTCCATCTTTAAACTTGTAGCAAATCCTCCTAAATTATATCAAGGTCACTGTGTCTTTGAGGCATGCCAATCCCCAGAGGGCGTCTTTTCTCAGACACTTTGAGCCAAGCCAAGCCCGTCTGCCTAATAAAGAATGCTTGACTTGAGAGCATCTCTAGCAGCAGCCTGGTTAGTTGCACCTGAAATTGAATCAGATGTGTCATGTGATCTTTCAAACTCTTTTCAGAAGCATCAAAGTCAAATTCTGTTCTATGAAAATCAGTTAATACACACATGACCACATCCATTGAAGTCATTCTTCTGTTCCCCATGCCATGGGGGCTGCAGCATGTTATTGATGCCATTGTCCATGTAGAGCCGACCCTGTTCCAGACTTTAAAACAGAGGGTTGATGTATCTCAGTCGTTAGCTTGAGAACCTATTTTATAGGAAATCACACTTCTTACATGCTTACAAACAGGAAGGGAGCTGATCATCCTCTGGTTTTGTTTTCCTCAGAAAGCCATAGTTAGTTCTTGGATTTTGTTCAGTGATAGCTCTGTGACACCTTTAGACATTTATGATCCCAAGGATTTTTCCATAACTGTCTCGTCATTGGATGAAATGGTGGTGTCTGTCCAGCCAAACCTGCAGTCCCATTGGCCAGTTGTGGTTGCAGAGGGCGAAGGACAAGGGGTCCTGATCAAGTTGGAGATGATGATCAGTGAGCCTTGCCAGAAGACCAAGAGGAAGAGTGTTCTTGCTGTGAGTAAAGGAAGTGCCAAAATCAGGTTTGTACTGGGCATCGAGGAGGAGCACTGAGGAGACAGCAATGACATCAAGGGTGTGAATACAATGTTTTGTTTTGTTTTTTCCTTATCCAGTCTGAAATCCCAAAAAATGGTATTGATATGCACAAAAAGGTAACTGCCTGGGAAGCACCTGCAGATGAGACTCGCCATGTGCCTGAGCACAGGTAAGAACAAATAGATGAATAATGTTACAACTCCACACTGTGTTGGAACCATCTATAGCTGGCCAGAAAATATTCACAATTGTTTTTCTGCCAGAGAGAAAACATTTAGGGGATGCTCAGTGGGGAAGCAAAGCAATGTGTACTCTAAAAACTAAACTAAAATAAAATCATAATAGGAAATGGCTATTCCGAAGGTGGAGAAGCAATTTTTAGGAAAAACGGACACTGTATATTTAAGTGCAAAGAGAAGAATCACGTGACTCCCAAATGGCTTTTAAAATATCAAATGTTAGTGAGTTAACCACAGAAGAGTTTGAAAGCACAGTGAGAATTCGAGGGCAGGGAGATTGAACACAGCTTTTATATATGAAGATGGCCTAGTCGCTGAAACAGATATTGGCCAAGAATGGTTCATGAAGGTCTTCACTGAGCTGCTGCTTCTCGAAGAAACAGAGATGTAAGGTGGGAGCGCCACAGCCAGCCGCCTCTCTGTGCTCCTGACACTAGCTCCTGGGGTGTTCTTCCTGCGTCTTTTTGTCCAAGGGGCTGGAATATGCTGTTGTTGTGGTTTGGATGTGAGGTGTCCCCCAAAAACTCATGTGTGAGACTGTGCAAGAAGGTTCAGAGGAGAAATGATTGGGTTGTGAGACATTGGGTTGTGAGAGCCTTAACCCAATCAGCGACTTAATCCCCCGATGGGGATTAACTGAGTGGTAACTGAAGGTGGATATGGTGTGGCTCCAGGAGGTGGGGTTGGGTGTGTGCCTTTGGGGTACAGATTTGGTATCTGGCAAGTAGAGTCTCTCTGTGCTTCCTGATCATCTCATGAGCTGCTTCCCTCCACCACACTCTTCCCCATGATATTCTGCTTCACTGGGGCCCTGGGGAATGGAGCAGCTCTCTGTGGACTGAGACCTCTGAATAAGACCACGAGCCCTCAAATAAACTTTTCCCCCTCTACAACTGTTCTGGAGGGTCTTTTAGTCACAGTAGCAAAAAAGCTGACTAAAACAGCTGGGGACTAAATACAGGTCACCAGGAGTGGGGTCTGTCCCAGGACCTGGGGCTCAGTGAGCCCTGCAGATGTTATAATCTGGGTTGAGAAGAGAGATTACTGAAGGTTGACTCTCTTTTCTTTTGTTTCTTTTTATTCCCCCTCAATCCAACTAGAGAACGGAGCCAGGAGACCCAAGTCATTTGCTATAAAATGATCCTCTAAAAAGATGGCCAGCACAGGTTCTCTGAGCTCCTCTGCTCCAAGACACAGCTTGGTACCCCTCTCCACTGCACAGGGGAGGCAGCCCCTGCTGTAGAGAGAAGGGTTTGCTAATCCAAACATAATTATTCAAATGAAGGCTGCTCCTTCTCAGAGGTACTTGCAATGTTCTCTTGTTCTGATGCTTAAATTTTGGCCCAGGCTTAATGGGACTCCATTTCTGAAATGGGAACATCAAAACTCAATTACAGGATGAGTCATACAGAGGCAGCAGGGTGACCATTCCCCAAGGACAGGGAGATGTGGTCACGGCTGAGGCTGGGGTAGGGGCCTGCACTGTGGGGCCAAAAGGCAACCTGCATGATTCTAGAAACGAGGAGCCCAAGGACAGCTGCAAGCCAAACACGGAATCCTGCAGTGTTGAGAGCCACAGCCGAAGGGGGCCCAGCAAACTTCCAGCTGCCAGCAAACTTCCAGCTGCCGGCTGATGATTGGCTCACAGCGGCCCCAGCAACATCTAGCTGATTGGCTCCTCTGCGGTGATGCTCATTGGGCTGTTTCCCTGCCCTTTCAGACCACGGAGCTGCTCATTGGGGGACTTTTTTGGCTCCGCCCACGTGACCCAGCCAATCGGCCTCAAGAGCAGGAGGATTG
>NW_026004834.1:44092-97140 GCF_001458135.2 Marmota marmota marmota | reverse complement strand
TCCCGATTATGAAGGTGAAATAAAAATTATAGCCAGTTCTCCAAAGGGTATATCAGTAATTTCACCAGGAGATAGAATAGCACAGTTACTAATAATACCCAGCCTACATGATAAATTTTCCAGTCGTACTGTAGAAAGAGGTTCCAAGGGATTAGGCTCCACAGGTGTAGATCAGGCTATGCTTTCTTTAAATTTAGATTCTTGCCCCATGCTAAAACTAAATATTCAAGGACATGAATTTTTTAAAATTTGTTTTAATTAGTTATACATGACAGTAGAATGCATTCATGCACTTTGATATATCATACATAGATGGGATATAATTTCTCACTTTTCTGCGTGTACATGTTGCAGAATCACCTTGGTCATGCAGTCACCTATACACATACAGTAATAATGACTATTCCGTTCTACTGTCCTTCCTATCCCCACCTCCCTCTCCTCCCATCACTTCTTACCTCACCTAAGGTAACACTACTATTCTCATCTAAGGTAACACTACTCTTCTCTAGTGCCCCCCACCTTATTGGTTGTTGACTGTATCTTGAGGGAAGGGTGTTGCTCACACTTCTAGAAGCTACTACCTGTTCATTCCTTCTGGCTGAACCCAGTCCTTTGCAGGTCACCAACACAGTCGACACTGGAATGTTCTAGTCCCTCTCTGGGAACTGGTTTAGGAACAGTTGGGCCTCTGATGGCTTTGTATCAGATGATAAGCAGGAAATTCTCCTGGGGACAGGGTTAGGGGACTGGCTGGCTCTCCTGGCAGGAAGACAGCTTCTAAGGGAGCAGTCACTCTGAAGAGAGCAGAGCAGGCCTGACAGTACCTGAGAGGCTGACCCGCCAGCTAAGCAGCCTTGGGTTTTCCAGAGAGATGGTGACTCTTGTCTTCGAAGCCTGTTGAGTTGGGACTTTGTGTAGCAGTAGATGAAAAGACTCAACAGACATGACATAAATGGCCATGAGCTGCTACCTCAGAAGTCCTCCCACAGGAAACTCACAGTATCACAGAAATCCAGCTTCCCAGGAAGAATGAACGCCTCCAGGACAGAGATTGCATTATGTGATTCATTGATGCTCAGAACAGGAACAAGTTTGAGAAATTTTGTTTTGTTTGTTTTAATTAAATTTGGGGATAATTTTTAGTATTCTTATGTTAGTCAACATTTTCTTGCTGTGACCAAAACAGCTGACAGAAACAACTCAGAGGTGGAAATGTTGACTTGGGGCTCACAGTTTCAGAGGTTCCGTCCACAGTCAGCTGTCTCCATTGCTCTGAGCCCAAGGTGAGGAGGAGCATCATGGTGGAAGGGCCTGGGGGAGGGAAACTGCTATGCTCCTGGCTGCCAGGAAGCAGAGAGAGGAGGCCAGGCTCAGATTCCTGTAACCATGCACTGTCCTCACTGATGGAGACCAGCACTGCCTTTGGAGGACACGCCCCCCAACAACCTAGAGACCTTCCCCTAGGCCACACCTCTTAAAGGCCTCACCTCTAAACCTTGTTACACTGGAGACCAAGTTCCCAGCACAAGGACCCTTGGAGGACTGGAGATCCAGCAGCTTTAGCCATGGGGGTGGTGCTATAGAGCCTCTGGGCCTACAGAGTTGCCCTGCCTGGGTGGCCTTTGCTTCTCATGCTGACTGGTTGATGGTGGACTGCCCAGGAGGCATGGCCCCAAACATGAAGGCTCTCTTCAGAGGAGTCAGGCTGGGAGCTGCTGGCTGGCACCTGGATGCCAGGGTTGCCATGGTGTTCCTGATACTGGTTGGATTGAGTCCTCGTAACAGCCCTACAAAGCAGAAAACTTAAATTTTCTGTTTTACAGATGAAGAAATGAAGGCCAGAATAGCTCTGGGACTTGTAATCAGGAAGTAGAGATGACTTAAGGGAATCCGAGGGCCAAGTGAGGTGCTGGTCTATTTGCTGTGTGGCGGCAGCTTTGAACACACCTTCTTACCTTCCTAACTTGGCTCTGTGCAGTTTTGGTTTTGCCAGTTCAAAATCATGGAGTGTCAGACAAGTTAGAATCAAGTACTGGAAACTCAGGTGCCTGGGGGGGTGGGGGTAGGTGTGGTGAATGTGGCCATGTACAAGTCAAAGAGCTCTGGGAAGACTGGGGCCTGGAGACCACGTGTCCCATCACAGTGGAGCCAGGAGATTCCCCCAGCTATGTCTCACTCATGACCCCTTCTACATGGGAACCTTATTTGGAAATAGGGTCTTTGTAGGTATAATTAAGTTAAGGTCTTTGCATGAGGTCATCCTGGCTTTAGAGTGGTCCTCATCTACTGATTGGTGTTCTTACTTAAAAGAACAAGACAAGGAGAAAGGAGGTTTGGGGCAGAGGCAAAAGAAGATGTTGTGTGGGGACAGAGGCAGGGAAAGAGTGTGTCCGGCCCAAGGCAAGGTGCATCTGGGGGAAGAAATGGATGTGGCCCTGCTAATACCCTGATTTCAGACCTCTGTCCTCCTGGACGGTGAGGGGATGACTGTCCATTGTTCTAGGATGTTAAATTGGTGCTAATTTGCTTGGTCAGCCTCAGGGATAAAAAATGCACCCATCTAAAAGCCATGAGGATGTTGCTTTGAAGACATGGGGTCCCTAACCCCCCAGATTTACCCAAAGCATCAGGAATATGTCATTTGATCACCAGATCTCCTTATTGGTAAACATTAGCAAACAATTCATTTTTTTATTGTTGTTTTACAAGCTGGTGCATCTGTGGGAGGCAGAGAGGAGCGGCCTTCAGAGAGCAGGTTAAGTCCTGTGGATCTGGGGCTTGGTTTGGGACCTGAGCTGGTTTGATTGAGCTGTTCCAGATGAGCCGTCTGCTCACTGGGAGTTCCACCTGACAGGCTTGGGGTTGTTGGGATGAATATGTTTTACAGTTCTCCCACCTCAAGGCCAGAGGGACCATTCTTTGCTACTTAAACTGCGGACCCACATCGGAGGCTAGGGGCATGGAAGAATGAACTTGATAATTGACCATAAGGCCTTGCCAAAGGAGCATCTCCACGCCCCCAGGGGTGCTTGATCTGAGATGATGGATGCCTTCTCATCCTCCACTAATGCCTGGGCTTTGACTTCCAGATTCATGAAGAAGAAAAACCTAATAGGAAAACATGGTTGCAACCCTTTAACTGTAGCCAGGCTCCCTCGCATGCTGTGACATTACTCTCACTAAGCAAAGGACAGTCACGTGTGCTAACGAAGCCCAGGAATCCAGGCTGTGCTCACTGTCTGGCTGCAAGATCATATTTCACATGCTGTCCCATACCCCTAAGCAGACCACTCTCAGAAATGTGTTCATCTGTACAACAAAAATGAAAATCAGGTCAGCATAAACAAACATCAACGTTTTCCACATGCAGAGTAAAGCAATGGACCTTCTCTTTTAATTCTTTATGTTAGCCTTTTCTGCCTGTTCAATTAAATGTTCACATGAACAGAGAAGAAAAATGATGTGCTTTCAGTTTAGAGAGAGAGAGTTAAATGGAGAGCCAGGGTCTTTATAGTGGGTTGGATCTGTCAATGAAAACCCACATGACCATTTCTGCAGTCAGAGGGTTTTATAGTGCTGGCTGTGAACCTCAGGCACTGGCTTGGCATTGGTCTCCATTTCTTGTTTTGTTTCCTGACAAATCAGTCTTCCGGTCCTGTTCCACATGGACAAGTACCGCACCTGTTTTGGAAACCAGTATCTTCTGCCCATCACCTTGGGGAATGCTGGGAACAGAAGCCAGATCTACCCGGAGGAGCAGCAGAGTTTGTGTTCTAGGGACTTAGAATTCCTGAATATCTCCTTATGGATAAAATACGTAAGAAGGGGTAGAACAACTGTGAACTTAGAGGTTCGAGGCATGTGTCTGGGTCCCTCCTCTTCTGCACCTCTCAGGAAAGCCCTGTGCCCTTTGTGGGGTTGGTTATCTCATCCGTCAATCAAGCTACTCAGCAAAGTCCTGGCTGGGTAGGACTGCTCCCAGCTGGGAAAATGTGTCCAAACAAAAGCTTCCTAGGCCAGTTTCTTTGTCAGATTGACATTACCATGTGATTCAGGCTTGGCCAGTGAGGTGGAGATAAAGGCTATGATGACTTTAGTGACACCTATAAATAAAACTAAAACAAGGAGCTTACTCAAGTGGCAATTGTTCTCTTCTCTTCTCACCTCTCCTGTCCTCCTGTCTGGAATGTGGAAGCAATGGATGGTTTAGAAATGTCATTTTGTGATGGGAAGGAAGCTTTAAGAATTAAAGCCAGGGGCTAAGGATGGCAAAGCACTGAGAGAAATCAGGACCTGTGTGGATTAATAACGCTTAGATTCCACTACACCAGCCCTACTGCCTATGCCTAGGATACATGAGAGAAAAAGTAATATTTACTTTTGGAAGAGGGGTCTATGTTACCTGCAGTTGAACAGAGCTCCTAATTGGCACATGGTCTGCACACAAAATCTTCCCTAGTTCATACACCTTAGGCATAAGTAAACCTCACCCCACTATTCTACCCACACCCATCCTCAATCAGCCTCCCAACTCCTCATTTACTAAATAATGAAGAATTAATTTTTTTTCTCTATTGTTGTTTAAAAAAATACCCAGTGGGTAATAGTCTTTATGACCAGAACACCTTGATGGTGCCCCTGGCTAATCTAATGCCCAACCCAAGATCCCACAGGTTTCAGGGTGTCAGCTCCTCTGGGGTCCTGTTCTGCCCCCTGCCTGACCTTAGCCATAGCCTGACATCAGACATATGTACCTGCTTCAGACCACTGTAGAGTACACCAGGACACCAAGGGTACACAGTGTCTAATGACTGTGAAATAATTTTTTTCTTGAAAGAAGTGCAATGCGTTGACATTGGATCATAGTTTTTTACTAAAATGAAGGTGATTTTAAACACGGTTTATGGAAGATACATGTGGTTTACCTCAGGTCCTGCTGAAAGCCCTAGAAATCACAGATGGCATTTCCATTCATTACTAGAAACTGAAAAATATGTACACCCAAACATATTTTAAATTCCCAGCATCTCTGAGATGGTGGTGATTAGGGAAGGTAGATGGGATTTATAGCAATTTAGGATCAAAATCCCCTCATTAGAGGTTGAAGGCCCCAAAGTTGGATGTGAGAGCCTAGATCCGGTTGTGAACAGAACTGGGTAAATATAAGCTTTATCTAATGACATCAAAATGGTATACCAATTCTCCTTTTACTAATCACAGAAATAAAAACAAAGGGCAGGAGATGTAGCTCAGAGGTAGCCTGCTTCCCTAGCATGTATGAGGCCCTGGGGTCAACCCCCAGTGCCCCCAGAAATAAAGAGACAAAAATAATTAGGGAGGAAAATTCACAGAGGACCTTTTTTTTTAGAGAGAGAGAGAGAGAGAGAGAGAGAGAGAGAGAGAGGAAGAGAGAATTTATTAATTTTTTTAAAAAATTTTTTTGGCAGACACAACATCTTTGTTTGTATGTGGTGTTGAGGATGGAACCTGGGCCGCATGCATGCCAGGCGAGTGCGCTACCGCTTGAGCCACATCCCCAGCCCAACAGAGGACCCTTTTAAAGCTTTTAGTGAAATCAAATCAGCTGCTAAAGCACAGACCTTTGCCACATTCATAGAAATTCTTTTCAGAAAAAGCAGAAATAATCAAAACTATCAGGCAATCATTTTGATTTTGTTTAGGATTATTTCTTCCACCGTGATATAATATTCAGAAATAGATATTTTTTTTAAAAAAGTTGGACAAATGGAAGTCAAAATTTCCTTCTAAAGCTAATAAGTAACTCTGAATTATTTCTTACTTTAATTTTTTCCTTGGAGTTTTAAAAATAGAGCAGCCCCTTCCTCTAATAGAGATTGACCTCACCAGGCCCTGGGGACCTCCCTGTCTTAGGACATCACCATGCAGCATGTTTGGTGGTGGGAGCACTTCCAGAGGGAATCAAGGGGGGCACTGGCTTAACGTGACCCGAGACAGGAAAGGCCAGCACCCGTGGGCGCCCAGTAGAGCAGCGTGTGTAGTCTGAAGGGCCGACAGCTTCTGGAGGAGGGGGTCCCTGGGAGACACCCAGCAGGTGCCCCTCCTTCAGTGGGACAGACATCCAGGCACTTCTTTGGAGAAATCTCTCAATTTCCAGGGGAGAGGGGGAAATTCCTTGTTTCTAAAATACTGTCTGAACAACACCAATGTAGACCCCACTCCTGAGGCTCCCATCTCACCTGTGTATCTGAGCAGGATTTAGTGACCTCAGTTTCATAGGACCCGGGAAGAAGCAGAGAGGGCCGGAGGGGAGGGGACAGTATGAGAGAGACCAGACCTGGTCTCACAGAACAGAAGAAGGAGAGCCAGTCTCTTCATCTTCCCTCCTTCTTAGAAGTCATCTGCAGCTCAAGTGCAGCCTGGCTTACAGCACAGGGACAGAGGACACCAGGGATCCTCAGCCATCAGCCACCCTTCTACATAGAAATGACTCTCCTAACTTTCTCCCTGTGTCCATCAATGACCACAAATCCAAGACAAGGAAGGTCTCTTTCTGCTCGTCATAACCTAGAGGACACATGCGAGTTTCCTGGATCATGTTCTACTATGAGATGAGAAAAATCTCTCTAGGAAGTTTGTGTGATGTCAACCGCAGATGACAGATGCCAGCTCAAACTGGGTGGAGCATAAAGACACTTCTAATCACATGGGAAGTCCTGAGTGGGAAGCACAGGACACTTGATTCAGGGTCCCACATTGCACTCGAGGACGCAAGCTCTTTCTCTGTTTCTCCAGGCTTGGATGACCTCGTACCCAGATGGCCACAGAGGGCTGTTGCAGATTCAAGTTCAAACACAGTGGTGATCATAGAAATGACGAACAATACCGTCCCCTCCCCACCTGCCCCCTCTGCTTCTTCCCGAGTCCTATGGAATTGAGGTCACTAAATCCCGCTCAGAACAGGGGCGAGGTGGGGGCCACAGGAGCGGGGGTCTACATTGATGTTGTTCAGACACTATTTTAAAAACAAGGCATTTCCCCCTTTCTCCTGAAAATAAGAGATTTCAATAAGAAGTGCCTGGATTTCTGTCCCATAGAGGAAGGGCACCCCTTGCTGGTTCTTCCTGTTTCCCTTCCTTAGGAATCTGAGATGTCATCTTCCAGATCTGCACCAGCAGCACTTCCCTAGCAGAGACCCACCCATGCTGGGTGATTTGGAGCCCTGTCATTCAGCATCCTATTTTCTGATCCTTGCAATCCCGTAGCCCTGGCTGCGTTGATTCATTCTAGTTTCTTGATTTTGCTCAAAGTAAGAAAACCTGAATATTCTCATTGTCTCATTGGAGCAAAGCAATAGGGACATAAAGGGAAAATGCAAAGAAAAAAGATCCTACCTAGATCCTAAACACTGATGGAACTGGAGCCTGATGAGAAGGTGGAGTGGTAGGATCTTGTTTGTTGCTGATGGACATGCAGAACGTTGTGGCCACCTTGGAAGGGAGCTCAAGGTTTCCTAAAACTAGGCACATCCTTAAATAGATCCAGCAGCCATGTTCCATAGTATTTACCAAGAAGAGTGAAAATCTGACCTCTACACAAAAACCTGCAGGTAGCCATGCACAGTGGCCACGCCTGTAATCTCAGCGACTTGGGAGGCTGAGGCAGGAGGATTGTGAATTCAAACCAGCCTCAGCAATGTTGAGACACTAAGCAACTCAGTGAGACCCTATCTCTAAATAAAATACAAAATAGGGCTGTCAGTGGTTGAATGTCCCAGAGTTCAATCCTTGGTACAAAAAAAAAAAAAATCAAAATACCTCTGCCCGTGGATGTTTTCAGCAGTTTTATACAGAATTGCCAAAATGTGAAATCAACCAAGATGTCCTTCAGTAGGACAAATGGAAAAATAAATTGTGGATACCCCCGAGACCAAAGAATATTATTAGATCTAGAAAGAAATGAGCGCCAAGCCATGGAAAGACAGAAATGAACACAGGTTCCCAGGAGAAGCCATCCTTGAGGGGCTGCGTGCTGCATGATTGTAAGTGCACCTTAGAAAGGGCAGGACAGATCTGTGGCTGGGGGGTCAGAGGGAGGATGGGGTGAGTAGGGGCACAGAGGGTCTGCAGGGTGCCGAAATGTGTTCCTACCACAGTGGATACCCGGCCTACCTTCATTAAGACCCATAGAACCTACAACATGAAGAATGAACATTTGTGCAACTGTACACTTTGGAAGCTGTGGTGCTTCAGTGTAGGTCTATCACTTATAAAAAAAAAAGAAAAGAAAATTTTGCCATTCTACTGGGGGAGGAGGGAGGATCATAATCAGGAAGGATGAATGTGTGTGGAAACAGAGGGTAGATAGGAATTCTCTGTAATTTCTGCTCAATGTTGCTACGATTCTAAAATTGTTTTAAAGGTAATTTAAGAAATTATCCTTAAAATTCCTGTTTTTCACAATTTCATTTTACAAAGCCAAATGTCCCAGCTGAAAAGGGGTGAAGAAGCCAGATAAGATGAATCCTGCTGCAATTGGTGGCCACTGGGCATTTGGTGGCCACTGGGCATCTCCTCACCTGGACCACCAGAGAGGGGCGGATTGCCCCCCGCCCCTCCCCGCCACCGGCTGCTTGTATTTCTGATCCAGATTGAAGAATGCAGGTGAGAGGAGGTTTGTGGGGACTCCTGGTCTCTTGGCATTCCTTCCTTCCTTCCCTTCATCCTTTCCCAGGAGTGCAGGGCCACCCCACCAGGCAGCTGTAGCTCCAGAAAAAAGAAGTCATATCCAAGAAAAGGACCCAGGGCTTCACAGCTCTGGATCCCGAAGGAGCTCAGACATTCCATTTAAAATTGAAGAGTGGAGAAAGGTCCCCCATCTTCAGGTAGGATCAGAGCAGAGCACTGGGGAAATAAGGGAGCCCCGGGAACCAGAGCTCACAGCCATGGCCACAGGGGTCCTGAACTCTGCCCTCAGTGTTTGTTAACTTTGGAGTCCTGGATTCTCTTGTGGCCCTTGAGGCTGAAAGTCAGGGTTGTGCTGTCTCCAGGGAGCCCAGGGGCGTGGATTCCACGCTATTGCCTATTAATTTCTATAATAATTGCCCTCACCTAGGTACCTTTAGACTTCCAGCCTCAGAGCCACAAGAGAATCAACCCTTGTTGCTTTGTGACACCTGGGTTGCCTAACTTTCTTAAGGAGGTCCCAGGAAACGAATAAAACCCCGACATAGACACTTGCCTCTCCAATGGGCTTGGGTCCCAGTATTAAGTTTCTGTTAGTATATTAACAAAAGAAAACAATGCCAATGTATCATCTTGGCACTCTGTTCATGGTCTTAAAGTCTGTATTTTGACCCCTCTATTGTAGAGACAGAGGGTCTGGTCAGTAGGGGGCAGCACCAGTTATGCAAAGGTGAGAGTGAGGTTTCAGAAAGATAAATCTGGAAATTTAGTCCGTGATGCTTTGGGAGAGTTTTGGGGAAACTGGACACTGTAAGACTTGCTCTATTTTCCTGGATTCAGCTATGTCTGGAAAGGGCAGCTGAACCCACTGATGGAAGGCACATTCCAGAGTATTGAGAATACTTGAGAGCACTATTTTGTATCATGTTATAGTGACAAGGGATATTTCGGTGGATGTTTATAGCCAGCTACCATGAAGTCTGAGCTGAATCTTGACCATGCCCATGTGTCATCATGAGGAAACTGAGGTCACTCTAAGTCATTCATGGAGAAGGGCAGAGAGGCTTTGAGGTCTCCAGAGGTCTGTTTAGCTGGAGGGCCACAGACTGGTGACACTGAGACCAGGAAGGCCTAGCGTGGAGAGATGCCTATGGTGGAAAAGTACACTGATCACTTACAGGGTCCACGGTTCTCCTTGGAGAACTGGGTTTAATGCTCCTCCAACACCACAAGCACCCACTGGCAGCCTGCTGTTCACTGAGGGTGTCCTGCAGCTTCAGCACTGGGCTAAGGCCCCTGACTGCACACACCAGGCACGGAGCAGGCTCGGCATGTCCCGTGACCTCCTGCAGTCAGCGTGCAAACACCCTGCAAATTGAGCATCCTCATTTCCAAAATCAGCAAATGTGGGTGGCTCTAATTCTGTCTTCCCAGAGGAGGCAACCCCGCTCAGCATGCCCCTGTCCTAACCGTCATTGCTCCACAGGGATGTGTGGTCACAGGGATGCAATAATAATCAGGAAAAAGCTTACAGATTTGAGTCCAGAGAAGAGAGTCCAGAGTGAACAGTCTTTGGTGAGCCTTTTGTGCAAAACCACGCAATGGAGGGAATGTGAAGTCCGGGAGAGGCTATAGAAGGGATTTACTGCAAATGACTTTTTAAACAGAGTGTCATAGCTCCCTGGCTCTGTTTAAGTATGTGCAGCACACATTGTAGGACAGCGTAGGGAAGCCAGCTGCCCCCACAGGGACTTTGATCGTTACTATTTGTAGCTGTCACTGCTTCTCCCCCCCCCAGGTACTTCCAAGGTGTCTTCCCCACACTGTCTGCAAGGGGAGCTGGTGCAGGGGTGCTGGGGGACATTGCTTCCAGCCAAGGGCCTGCAGGATGACAAAAATCTCACCAAAGGCCATTTTTTTTTTAGCCTTTGCCATTTCTGTGTGCAGAGGATGTTATTTGTTTTTTTCAATTTACAAATCAGAAAGTTTTAAGAGCTATTAGAAAAGAATTGTGTTCTCATCCATATTCACAGCACCCTGACCCCCAGTTCCCAGTGCAGAGGAAGCAGGGATATTTTTCAGAAACAGTGATTGATAACACGTGAAGAGACTTTTGAAAACTACATGATGAGCAGGTGGCACATTATGCTGTTGTCAAAGATTCGATTCATGGGGTGAACCCTGGTGCAGAAGTCACTTTAATGAAATGCTTCTGAAAATCGTAACTGGGGAAAAAAAAAAATACTGATCAGCATGCCTCTCAGCCACTGTCCGTGACTGCACTAAACCATAGCTTCATCTAAAAACTGAAATTTCTCAAAAACAAAAGCTTTGTGTGAATAAAATAAATAAAAATTGCCGGGATTTAGATGGGCAAGGAGAGCTGAATTAATAATGCTCATCTTTTATTAATTGATACATTTTGCATAAGAAATTTGTTTCACGAGCTTGGGCAAACAGCTCAAGTGTTTTACATAATCACAGGAATGACTGGGCCATGACAATTTAATGATATTTTGCAAAACCACACATTTGCTGGGGCTCACATGAGCCAATTTCACCAGGTTGTCTCCTTAACTTCAAAAGCTGCATCTGAGACCAGGGCTTTGCCTGAAGCTGTAGATGTTTACTACACCCACCTATCAATCCCACACAGTCCTGTCTCCACTGCATGCTCCATGGATGAGACAGTGGGACCCACAGCCATGGAGGACAACCTCAGTCACCTGATCTTGCATAGACTCATCACCGGAGCAGTCACAGGGTGCAGAGCTAGCTGCTCTGGTGTGGGTTTCTGAGCCCAGAAGAGCAGAGCTACGTGTTTTGTGGACAAGGCTTCTTAATGATTCCTGATTTCCATAATGAATGTGATTCCACAGACGCTAATCAAAAGAGAAATGAAGGAACACAAGAGTGACAGATGCTTAAAAAAAACAGAGAAGCAGCTCAGCTTCCGCCCAGGTGGCTGATCCAGGACTCGCCCACATTTACAGACCCCAAAGCCCTTGGCTTCCCCATCCTGCCCCACTGCCTTTGATTTTACAGACAGGAAATGGATCTTGTCATTAAAAGTGGGGAAGGCTTGCAGAAAAACGATGTGCGTGGTTTTTGTTTTAGGAATTGCATTCCTGGGCATTTAGCCAAAGAAGATGGTTTGTCTATCAGTGAAGATGCGTTACTATCAGACAACTTCAGAAAGGGCTGGACTGGTCTCTATCTCAGTGGCACATGTAAGTGGAGGGGTTGTGTTTGCACACCTGGGTGCTCATGCCTAATGGCCTTGCCATCAGGAGGTCAGCCTCTACTCCACTCTCAAGCAATATCAGCATGTGGCTTGTCCCCATGGTCACAAGGTGGCTGCTCCATATGCAGACCTCGCAGTTGTTGCATTTCAACAAAGGAAAGAGTGGGGAGTGTAAAATATCTTCTGCTAAAACATCTCTATTTGTTTGCTTTGTCTTTTGTTTTTGGTTGGTTTGTCTGTTTGTATTTTATCTTGATGAATACCCAGAGGACAGATATCTGTTCTGATGGTGTCCATTTTCCTGACATTGGTGTCATTGATTCAAATTGAATCACAAGGTGATGTACAGGTACCAGAGAGCCTGTAATGTTTGGGGTTATATTTTATTTTTTTTGTTGTTGGGGGCGTGAAGAGGGTTTTTGTTTTGCTTCTCATTCTGTGTAGCAGAAGAAGACAGGGAGAAGATGGTGAACTGGGGGGTGGTCAGTCAAAATCCTCTAGTAAAAGTTCAAATTTGAGAATAAGAAAGGCACCTAGGCTCTCAGGGGAACGAATTGACAGACTTAATTTCCATATGAATTGAATTAGATTTCAAGGTGGTTTAGGAACAATCTCAAATAATGATTTTAACAAGCGCATTTCTGAAGTTCCCCTTCCCTATTCTCTGCTCTCATTTCATACTTATTTATCTTACTAACCTATTTCATGACCCTTGAAGAAGGGAATACTGTGCTACATGGTTTCTTCTCCACGCTAATTACTACAGTGGCTGTTCCGAAGCAGATATTCATTAAATGTTTGAACGTCTGATTTTTAGAAAAAAGCCAGCAGCAACTTGAGCTTATGGGGGGCGGCACATGTCCACTGAGCTCCCTTGTGATACTCAGAAGTCAGAGCTGAATGAATAGGTGCTAAAGAGCCCTGCTCAGAGGAAGGAAAGGAGGACAAGCAGCAGCTAAGGCAGGAGAACCGTCAGTACCCGTGAGCCCTGGGCATTTCTGCTTCGGTTGAAGATGAAGGGCTTTTGTTCTGGGACAGGACAGACTTAGGGGACATCATTGTTGTCCCTCTTTCAACAATCAAAAGAGAAAAATGAATGAGACAACAATCAGAAAGACAGCAGCCCTCAGGCGATAGAGTACAGTAACCCTGAGAGCTGGGAAGCAGAGGGCCCTGTGGCAGTGCCAGTGTGCCCAGGGAGGGCTCCCTGTCTGCTGCACCCAGAGGGAAAGTGGGGTGGAGCCCGGAGGATTCCCCGGTAAGGAGACAGTGTCCATCCATGGCAAGACTAGAGAAGTGAGCCCTCAGGAGGGGAAGGATGGACAGGAGGGGCTCTGGGGATCCTAGAAGGGTCCCCGAGTACTGACTGGGGTACTGATCGACTCCTGCATCAGGGAACCACCCATCGGGACTCGAGGGGGCAGAGCCTGGTGCTGCTCAAGGGAGGCCACAGAGCTGCTCCCAGGCTGAGAAGCTTCGTCATCTATGAGGCATCGAGCAGAACACTGGGGATCTTGCTGCACAAGTGGGGTGGGGGTCGCTGTGCACTGAGACTGCTCTGGTCCCCTTAAAACATCCCAAGAGCTTGATACAAAAGGATCCAATGATTTAAAGCAGCTTCATTGCCAACCCCCTCAGAGCTGGAGATGTAGGTGGTACACAATGCCCAGCACCCAACCAGCAAGGTTCTCCAGGGCTGGCATCCAAGCAGGGGTTGCCCTACATGAGGACAGGCAAGGGAAGAGCAGCAGGAAAGCCACCAGTCAGACCAGGTCAGGGCTGCAAGGAGCTGGAATCAGCCAATGTGCATCTAAGCAGCTATTAGAACTGAATTCACTCAAAACCCTTAGCAGAGCTTTAAAAAGGCACAAATTAATTGCTTTTAAAGATTGAAGCTACAAATTCCTGAGACAGAATGTGTTGAAAGGGCGTCATGGAAATTAGACATTGAACTTCGTTGCGTAGCTGTTTGAAATATCCAAGATGGAACCGCCGGAGATAAAGAGTCCCCCAAACAGGGAGTATGCCCATCAGCTGCGGGTGACTTCCAACAGCTCAGGATTAGGAAAGGCCAGCAAAGGAGAAATAACCAAGAGAAAGCTGGCCCCAAACTGTCCAAAGTTAATTAAACACACAAACCCAAGGTCAACCGTGGCCATCTTGCATCATAATCCAGCACAGCAGGAAACACCACCGGTCAGTCAAGGCTCTGGACTCCAGACAGTGCATTTAAATCTTTTCAACCTGTAGATACACAGTGATGTTGGTTTACGGGGTTCTTTAGGATAGACTGCCCTTCGTTAGTTTTAAATGTGCTGTTATTTATAACAGTTGTTCTGTGTTATAGCATTGAAGTTTGCAAAAGTAGCCACTCAATGAGAAACTTCTCACATTAATAAGAATGTTCTCCATTAAGAGTTTCCGGTGAAAAAATCCCGGGAGTCTGTGTCCTTGGCTGTGCAGATGCACAGGTGAAACCAGCGCCCGTGGGCTCCCCGGGAAGCTCTGGCTTCACTGCACCATCTACCATAGAGACCTGAGTCATGTTACTAACTTAACATGAACCTCAGATTCCACGGGGCCAGTTCCATGTTGGCTTCAGGCTGACTGCAGAGGAAATTGGCTTTGGAGCCCAAGTTCTGCTGATGGGGTATTTGGTTCAAATCTCATTACTGACATTAGCTGTGTGTCGCTGGGTGACTATTTAAACTCTTTCCCTTTCTCAATGACAGTTGCCAGTGGAAGTTCTTGGTTGGAGGTGGGAGGAGCGTATGTTTCCTGCAGCACATAAAGGAAAAGAACTTTGTTTAAAATAGGCTGACATGCCTGAAGTTCTACTCTACATCTGGCTTTGCCTCAATGCCACCTTCTCCGTTTGAGGATATCAAGGATACTTTCATGATGTTCTACCCAATTCCATCACTGACTGTGTGTCGTATCTCTTCTGTTGAGGTGGAGTGAATGCACAATACCATTCACCCTTTCAAGTGTGCATTTCTGTGTTTTGACAAGTCCACAGAGTTGTGCAATCACCACGCTCAGGGTATACAGCCCCTGAGATGGGCTCCCTTCCATTTCCGTGACCAGAGGGTTGAGTATGTGTTTAAGTAAATCAGTTAATCATGCCTTTGACACATTGATGGAAGATTAACAGAAAAAAAGTGTTCGACACTATTAGCACTAATTTAACAGTTATGAAAATACCAATTAAAACTGCATCTAGATGCCACTCCCCAGCTCTCAGAAAAACTAACAGGCAAACACCATTTATTCCCAGGAATGGAAGGACCCTCACCCAGGGCTGGGGAGTGGGGACTGGAAGAGCCAGGATCTCACCTGGGTGTGCACCATCTGCCCACCTCGCTAGTAAGCCACTTCCAAGGGGGGAGGGTAGGTTATTTGACTCACCGTCATTGACTATTTTACTGACGACAGGGTCTGACGTGTGCTTGGCACTGGATAGCAACAGGTTGAAATCAAATTAACCCTCTCCAGACACTCGTGGGAAACCTCCATATTAAAAAAAGAAAAATCTCATGAACTCGTCAAATTCAAACTTAAACCCTGAGAACCTTAGAAAGGAACCCCTCTGTGGGACAGATGGGATCTGAAAACTGCCAGTTAGAGATGCGGGGATGTGTAGTAGACTTTTTTTAGAGGTTCTTCATTCATTGTCCTCCCTTTTCCAATAGGTTTTGTCTTTAAAGCACTTTTATGTTCACAGCAAAATTGAGCAGAACTCACAGAGATTTCCCAGGTACCCCAGCTGCACACATGCTCATGCCGTCCCCTGAGCAGGCTTAACAGCCTCTGCCCAAGGGTAGGTTGGTGACGATGGATGAACCTATATTGGTGCACAGTCGCCCACAGTCCCTAGCTCAGATCTGAGCCAATCTTGGTGCTGTGCATTCTGTAGATTCTGGACAAAAGTGTGCTCACATGTATCCACCCTGATCCCGTCACACAGGACCACCTGGATGTCTTGTCTGGGTCATTTTGTAGCTTATTGTGTCACAGGACTGAACAAAGCTCTTCTTCCCCTTGACGTTGTTCTGTTTGCCGCACTTGGTGGCTTACCGTAAGAGTTACCGGGAAACGCAGGTTTGCATCAGAAGTCACACTTGGTTGGAGATGATCTGGAGTCTCCAGCATGAGCAATCAGAGCTGAAAGGGTTCCCGGGACCGCCATGCATGTGAACCTGCCCCACTCTTCCAGAAGACACACCTGTCAAAGGCCTTCTGGCTGGCTGAGTGTGTAAGCAAGTCAGATTTTGCTAAAAAGGCTGTAGCTAAAATGCTGTCTGTAATTAGCATGCTTAAGTTTCATGTCACAGAAAGTGATGTGATTGTGAAGATTTGCCTGTGTAGCCGCTTTATAGAGCAAGACTTGGGGAAATAAAGTCTTGCCATAGAATTATTAATTATGTTCACAGCAAAATTGAGCAGAACTCACAGAGCTTTCCCAGGTACCCCTGTGACACACATTAAGAGAATGACTTATGTGGCCTTTTGTCGGCAGAGCACCTGTTCACTCATTTTGAGACACGTTGGAATCTCACTATGCGACACCTGATACTGAACCTCGGTTTGCATTTCATGGTTGTGAAATGTTTTCAGGATGGAAGGGAAAAAGAAACTACTTTCATATTTTTGATGAAGTCTCAGTTCTTCAATGTTGAAACTATTTCTAGACAGAGCGAGCAGAGTGCATCTGAGACAGTGAATGTATTCCAGCCTGAGACACCACGAAGCAGAGCACCTGAGTAACTGTGCTTGACTTGAACCTTTCCGCTTCTCCTCTGCCGCTGAAGACCTCAGTTCTTCTCGCTCAGTGAAAAGCAGGCAGAATTCCTGAATAGGCGCCCAATTTCTGCCTTTACCCACGTCCTCCTGCAACTCACTGAAGTGTCTTACTAACGAGGTGCAAACTTGTAATGGGGCTGCACAATAACAATCCTGTTCCTGCAGCAGGTGCTGGCAGAAAGGGCTGCCATGCTCACAGTGGTCCTCTGTCAGGGCTCTACAGTGTGTGTGTGTGTGTGTGTGTGTGTGTGTGTGTAGTTGTGTGTGGTACACGGGATGGAAAGCAGGGCCTCGCACATGCTGGGCAAGAGCTTACCCCTGACCTACACCCCCCACACTTTCCTCCTTTCTCTTGCGGTAGAGTCTCACAGGTTGCCCAGGCTGACCTTGAACTTGTGACCCTCTTGCCTCAGCCTCCTGGCAGCTGGGATTACAGGGTGGACCCCCAGCCCCACCTGGGACTTAAATATTTTGAAATCTAACAAATACTAACAAATAGCCACTCCACCATAACTATGAAGTCAGCTTCTGCCGATGGACAGCACCCAAGCTTCTGTGTGGCCGATGTCAGATTGTTCCTGGCTTTCCTTTGCTTTGGTGAAATGAGAGCTTCCTGGTGCGTTCTTGGCCATTGGCCCTGGTGCAGCTTCTGCTATAGGTCACCTGTGTGCAGAGGGGGCTGTGCTCTCGTGGGGCCCTGCAGGAGCCAGCCCCGTGTGACTGGAGCTGGGTGGGGAGGCGTCTGCTGAGAGAAGGAGAAGCTCTGCGTCATGCCCAGTGTTGGACACGCGGCCGTCGGGCGCTGGGCTTCCTGGACGTGTGTCCTTACACAACCCCAGCAGCAGCCCTGTGGGTGAGAAGTTGGTTCTCATAGTATCAATGACAAAACTGAAGCTCAGAGATGTCAACGTAGTTGTCCAGTGTCAGGTGGGAAGTGGCAGAGAGCCCCGCCCTCAGCCAGTTCTGTCTTTAATGCCCTCTGTACAGGTACCAGTACCCTGACTGACACCGAGGACTTGGGCCAAACAGAGGGCACTCTACAGAACCATCCACCTAAGAAACTAGAACTTTCCAGAAGTTTGCTACTGTAAGCCAAGGTGCACTTTCTAATATGTCGTTCCACAGTCAGAGTCTAGACTGAAGGGGACTAAGTTGACACTGTTCAGATCACAGCTTTATTGCTCTCAAGCTCTGTGGCCTTAATGAAATCACTTGTCCTCTCTGAGATTTTTATGCTTGGGTAAAATGAGAGTACCTTGATCTTATTAAGCCTGCAGCAGGTAGGTAGGTGGACAGATGATAGATAAGAGATGATAGATTTCAAAAAATCACAAAGTTCTACTTGACACGCAGCCCAACAAAGCAGGTGTGGTCAGGGCGTGAGGACGCTGACCATGATGGCTGCATCCAGGCAGCCTCTATGTGTGGTTCCCAGGGCCTTCTGGCCACATTTGACTCCTGAGAGAAGAGAGGATGAAGGCGTGAAGGGAATGGTACTCAGGCTCGGATGTCACCAGGGAAGAGATGTCATTTCTGACCCACCACAGCCCAAGCACCAAACCTCAGAATGCGAAGGTGCTTTGTACTCTCAGCCACCCTGACCTCACTCTGGCTTCTCAGCACACCAGACAGCCTCCCTCCAGGAGAGGCAATGCTCTGATGACACGGCCAGTGATCCATCTCCCACACAAAGCCCCGCCCTCCACTGCTGACGCCCAGTCACGGAGGGAGCGGGTCTGGGGTGACTTGTGCTCTTCCCATCTCACAGCAAGGCTGCTGCTGTCCACCCTCCTTGCAGGATCTAGAGGAACTCGCCCGTGGAGGTCCTGAAGGACACGCGGAGGTCCTGGAGGAGACCATGTGGAGGTCCCGCAGGAGGCCAGATGGAGGTCCTGGAGGAGGCCAGGTGGAGGTCCTGGAGGAGGCCACTTGCTCATCAGGAACTCCCCGTACTTGAGAGGGCACACGGGGCAGGTCCACTCTCCTGGCTCCTTGCTCTCTGCACTTGAAGGCTTCCCTTCCTCAGTGACACACTTGTCACCCAGTCCACTCAGCACCCAGGCTCTGCTCGGCTCTCCTGGGCAGCTCTTCTCGGCCACACTGCCCTCCAACCTGCTCTGTTCTATAGCACATCCTGCTTTCATATGACCTGGCCTGGACAGAAATGGACACTATCATCTGGCTGCACCCTGATTCTGTTGGGGACATTGGAGTGAAGGTCGCACCTCAGGGACATCCTCACCGAGGTAAGGGCTCAGCTGTCTTGTGCCAGCACTGTGGCTCTGTGGCAGGGACCTGCGGCGCTAGAACCTGAACCCCCAGGCCCGGGTCTATGAGGTCACAGGAAGCTGAGCCGCGGCCTGAGGCATCTTCTAGGAAAATCGCAGACGCTGACCAGGAGGCCCCAGGGATCCCAGGAGGCTGAGCACATGGCCGTGGGACTCTGTCTGCGGAGCCCCTTAGCCAAGGCAGGAAACGCTGGCCTGAGGCTGAGCAGACAGCATGAAGCCCAAACCCAGAGCTGTCACCTGGAGAGCACCTTCCTGTCAGGGCCCTGGTGGCACTAAGGACGGTGGCACCCATGTGCTCAACACTGGGGCACCCACAGCAGGTCACAAATGCTAATGGACATGGTGGCCTTTCGCTTACACTTCAGTACAAAGCCACTTTCACACACGGTCCCTGATGTGGATGGCTTACACAGGCACAGGCTCCCAGACACGCGTGGGAGTCCAGAGGCACTTACATCACGTGTCACGGTTGGTGGTTGGTAGCAGTGTCCCCTGATAACTCATGATCTTATGATCATGAGTTATGCGAGCTGTGACCTCGTCGTGGGCAGACCCACAGGTTACTAGTCGGGAAGGATGCTGGAGGAAGTGGTCACTGGGTGTGCCCGTGGGGGTCACCTTGTGTCCTGGATTCTTAGCCCCTCTCTCTCTGCTTCCTGGCCACCATGAGCTGAGCAGCTCTCCTCCACCACACCCTGCCCCACTCAGGCCCAGAGCCATGGTGCCTGCTGGCCCTGGACTGACCTCGGAAACCATGAGCCAAAACCAACCGCTCCTCCCCTAAGTGGTTCTTGTCAGGAGCCTTGGTCACAGAGGTGAAGAGCCAACTAACACAGTGCGCACCCCACCTGGAGATGTCTCAGAGATGAGCCACCTGCTCTGGGAGGCTGGGGGTCAGGGGCTGGCATTGGAGGAGACTCCGTGATTCTCTCCCCGTTCCTGCCTCCCCACATCTGGCGAATGGCCACTCCCTCTCCAAGAACCGGCCAACCTGATAACCTGCCCCTTCCACAGAAAAACAGATCATCCTCCTCTTGCTCCTGTCCAGAATTTTTCCAATTTTCTTTCCGCCTGCCTGGAGAAGGCCGGTGTTTCAGGAGTCCAGAAGATGTTCGGATGTTTGGTTGTCCTGCCCCTTCCTGCTGCCGTGACCTGTTCCACTCAACATCCCCCCACCTGCTCTCTTTAAAGTTGCTCCCCATTTACATCCAGGTCTCACTGCTAACTGAGTTTTGAAATAAGGAGGAGTTTTGCCACATTTTTTAGGTCCTGAGTAACAAGGCTGGTGGGTGAACACAGGGCATTTCGATATTTTTTTTTAATTGGGTTTTTAAGTAACTTCTCTGTGGATATTTTATGAATTATTTCAGCCATAGCAGTTCAAGTAGCTCCTGACTGTGTGCCCTAAAATCCCACTGTCCTCAGTCTGTGCAATGCCAGATGACCCAGCCCCTGCTCCCTGTGTAAGCTGCAAACACAAGAGCAGGGGAATGACCAGGACAGCTGGAGTCAGGGACCACAGTTAAAGCCCATCATATTCTCGGGGACCATTAGAGACCAGGATGGCCTGCTGTTCATCTGAGACAAGCTACTGAATCACCACCCCTCTCTCCGCACCTCTTCCCAGGGCCAGGGCGTGAAGCCCCTGCTGTGTGTGCCCGTCGGTATTTCTGTGCAGGCTCTATGAGCATGTGTCTGACCAAGACCATGGGAAGCACACCAGGTGACCTTCAGAAGGTCGTCTGAGGCCGGGTGTGGGGACAGAGCAGCAGATACAAGGCCACCAACAAGGCTCTCCTTGCTGAATGCTCCATAGACTTCTGTACTTGATCACAAAGCTTCCTTTGACTTCAGGAAACAATACAAATAGTGTGTGTGTGTGTATGTGTGTGTGTGTCCTGCATTAATATCTAGAAAGCCTCCAACCCATCTTTAGAACCAGGAACCTTGAAAGTCCCAGAGGCCATGTAGAATTTGTTGGCAGTTTTAGGAGGAGCTGGACATTGTGACTTTGTGTGACAGCTGCTCTTCTGACTGCTGTGCTCATACTATTACATAAGTGATTTTAGGGGATGAAAGTAACACTTGTGTGTCCTACATCAGCCATGGTGTCATCTCTGTCCCCCTCTGGCACCACACGCACCTAAGAGGCAGTGCTGCAGGTTGGAATGGTGTGTGTTGGGAAGATGGAGAGGCCTGCCCCTTGCAGCACCTTGGACTCTTCTTTTGTGGGTGTGCAAGATGGCATCCTACATTTGGGGTACAGAAATCCAGGGCTCTGGGGTACAGGGCCCTCCACCATGCCATGCCACTCCTCAGGTGGGGAGCCCCTGCTGCATTACACCCCCACCTCGCTGCACTCACCTGGGTCTGTCCCGCAGGAGGATCAAAACCGCAGCCCCAGGCTCCAGGCAAGAGCCCCAGAGCCCCAAGAGGCCGGCTTGGCCACTCTTCCTGTGTCTTGAGCCACAGCTTACCCAAGAGCAAGTCAGGAAAATAGAACTTGTTAAGAATGTTTAGAAAAGAAAGGGGTGGGGAGCACCCCAATATGAAGAACAATGTGAAAAAAATGTAATTAAGAGTGGTTTCATGTGCACAAAGATATAAGGTCCCTTTGTATTATTTTCTCTGTTCTTGAGGACAATCCCGGGGCTAGTCAACAATATCCCCGACTCATCTCATTTCCTTCTTAATGGGATCTACCACTCCACTTCTGACGCTTTTTATTCTGTTGATTCTTTCAACTAAACTCTAAAGATAAAAGGCATAGTAGTTCAAAGGACTAGAAGTTGCTCTCCTAGCGAGAGCTGTGTGTCTGGGTGGTGTGTTTGCAGGCATTCTTCAGGAGAGTACAAAACCAACCCTGTTAGACTGTTTGTTTTCCAATCTCCATAAATCACCTTCTTCCATGTCATTGCTTTGTGATCAGGTTGAGTGACACCTGCGTGTGTGGAGAAACCCATTGGCACAGGTCGACAAAGGTAGGGCCTGGGGGAAGATGGCTTGAGGGAATGGGGACTGACCGCAGGGGCTGACACAGTGGAGTGGAGTTCACCCAGCATCTGGGACCACGCTGCACCCAGTCCTGGTGATGAGCATTGTCCCTGTGCTGTTCGGGTCTGTCTCCAGTGCAGCTGGGGGAGGAGGGACAGAGGAGAGCACTGTCCAGCTTTGCCACTGACCCTCTGGCCTCCTGGTCATTCCTGCAAGGCGGAAACCTGGAAGGTCTTCCTTCTCTGGGCAGGAAGGAAGGTACACTCACTTTTATTCCCCTGAAGTCTGATAAAAAGGAAAGTGGCCCTGAGCCCTCAGCAAACACGAGGGTCACAGCTGGTTTTAAGATGTAGTGATCACTAGCTCTGAGGTCCTGAGTCCCCATGAAGGCCAACCTCAGAGTGCAGACCCCAGGCAGGGATAGGCGTAGGCTCACTGCTGGCTTGGGGACCCTGCCCTGGCCTCTGCTCAGAGAACAGCCCCATGCCTGCCAGCATTGATAAATACATTCATAGATTAGCCACCTGACTTCCTAGCAGGTTAACCGATTCTGTAGCTACAGTCCTCAGCCACAGGCCTGTCACTCAGGAAGGGCTGGCTGAACCCCACCTGCTGCCCCTGTGGCCAGCAGAATCATGGTGTGCATGAGCTGTGTGAGCCCCTGGTCAGAGGTGAGTTTGAATCTTGCACTGTTTCATCATCATGACCTCATAGCACCCTGTTCACAGCCCAGGTCAAGGCCAGTGGCCAGTGGGGACCAGGCATTGCTCAGGCAGATTTCTTATCCTAAATCCCAATGATGTTCCCATCCTGGTGTCACCTGCCTCGTGGGTACAGCAGGACCCTGGCTGCCCCACTTTTGTGCTCTTGGAAAGGTAAGTTTTAAAAAGGTGGAGAGAGTCTATTGGAAGCAGCCTGGAGATAAACAATTTCCTTCACCCCAAGTGTGAGCCTGGGGTCACCCATCTGCCAGAGAGATGTGTGTGGGAGCACAGAGTGTCCACAACTAGGAGACTAAGGCTGGTGTGTCCTTGGCTGCAGATGGCTCTTTTTAAACTTTCTTACTATGGAAGATTCCACACGTATTCAAAGTACATAGAACAGTATGAGGACCCAGTGTTCCCACATCTGTCTTCGGTCTCCATACAGCATCTTTTAAATGTGCAACTGGTAAAAGTGTGATTTGGAAACAGGGAAGCAACCTTATCAACCACTGACTCAACGTGACGGCTCCCAGGTTTACGTGACCTGCGGGGTCACCAAAGGCATTTGAGTTTTAGAGCCTCAGAATCATTCAGATGCTGCTGGATCCATAGAGTGGTTTCTAGTCTCACGGAGACTATTATCCATTGGATTCCAAGTCAGAGTGACAGTGGCATGGGCCTCGTGAGATGCATCTGCACTTAGGGTGTCACAGAGAGAGCGCTCAGGTGCCTCTGCTGTCCAGATGGAGCCGTGGAGGAGGTGCCCTGCTTGGTGTGGCAAAAAGCAGAGCTCTGCAGAAGGAGAAGCAGAGACTCAGCCAGAGAGGCTGGGCATGGAGCACGAGGACATAGAGCATGAGGACATGGAGCATGAGGACATGGATCATGAGGACATGGAGCACTGCCGGGCACCCCCAGCTCCTGCTCCAACAGAGCAGTCGGGTTGGAACAGGAGATCTATTGCCAAACCCACAAGGTCTCTAGGAAGCCAACCCTCGGGGCCCACAGTCTACCTGGTCCTTCCCTCCACCCAGGAACGTGAGCACCACACCTTGGCAAATCTTGCTCCCTAGCAGCCTCTCCCACCACCCCCTGGTCTCCAGCACCGCCCCCAGCATTGCCAATGTAAACTGCAGCCGCTCCCATGCTGGCCATTGGCAGGGCCTCCTCATACATAGATCTCACCCCTGACCCTTGTCTTCCCCACACTATGGGGTCAGGACAGACCTAGTTGTCCCACACCCTCTCAGCCTTACCTTGGGGTGACCTCCATCTGGCTGAAATTCTCCTGGTGACCCACCTGGCCGAGCCCAGCCATGTGATCTCCAGGAGCTCACATTCTTTCCCACTTTATTTCAGTGTTGATCCTTAGCACAGGCTGCTGCCTCCGACTGCCCGAGGCCTGACCAGCCCCACACCTGGTCTCCTGGGGGTGCGTCTGGATCCTCCTTACCACCGCCTGCCCCCTGTCATTGTGTTCTTGGCCTGTTTTCCCCAGCAGAGAGCTCTGTGAAGTTGGAGACCACATCT
Source organism: Marmota marmota marmota (assembly GCF_001458135.2). Classification (NCBI taxonomy): domain Eukaryota; kingdom Metazoa; phylum Chordata; class Mammalia; order Rodentia; family Sciuridae; genus Marmota; species Marmota marmota. Next base: position 72,908 of record NW_026004834.1, on the reverse strand, counting down.
GTCCTCTTTACCATCGTGACCAGCAGTGTGAGAAGCCTCACAGTTGTCCCCAGCCCTGGGACATGCGTCAAATGCCCACAGAGACAAGGGACCCCAGAGCAGTGTCCCTACCCCTGTGCCACATTTCCTCACTAATCAGTGGAGGCCTATTTCTGTTTTGCATTCCTGAGCTGGTGTCCCAGTTCTGATTTGTAAGCACCTCACTGTTTCCCAGGCTTGCTAAAATGGGCGACTTCAATGGATTTGAAGATTACATTCAAGACTTCAGTTGAATTTTGCAGATAAGTATCCACCATTATTTTTTTTCCTCAACACAGACTTCCATACCATAATAATAACAACTTCTCTTTTTAGGCAAGCACATTTACTGTTAAGCAAACAATATCAAGGAGTTGTAGGGTCACATGATTAGATTTTGCACATTTTAATTTAGGGTCTATATAAAAGAATCAAGATGCTAACCCGCAAAAGTAGCTGCTTCTGAGGGTGAATTTTAGAAGCCGGTTAACGCCACAGCTTTTAAATCTTTTATTTTAATATGAATGAATGCGTAAAGATGTTGTATTATGGCTACCTTAAAAAGCCACCAAAACAAAATATTTTATTATATATTAGGTACAAAAAAAATGATGTAAGTTTTCAGATCAATGAAGAAATAAGAGTCTATGTTCATCTCAATAGACTCAGGAAAAAATATATAAAATGCCTGGTTTTATTTGTTGCTACAATTCTTTGAAAACTAAAACTCTGTATTTTTTTCCTTTTTTTTATTGGTTATTCAAAACATTACAAAACATTTGACATATCATATTTCATACATTCGATTCAAGTGGGTTATGAACTCCCATTTTTACCCCAAATACAGATTGCAGAATCACTTCGATTACACATCCACATTTTTACATAATGCCATATTAGTAACTGTTGAATTCTGCTACCTTTCCTATCCTCTACTATCCCCCTCCCCTCCCCTCCCATCTTCTCTCTCTACCCCATCTGTTGTAATTTAATTCTTTCCCTTGTTTTTTTTCCCTTCCCCCTCACAACCTCTTATATGTCATTTTGTATAACAATGAGGGTCTCCTTCCAGTTCCATGAAATTTCCCTTTTCTCTCCCTTTCCCTCCCACCTCATGTCTCTGTTTAAAGTTGATCTTTTCCTCCTGCTGTTCCTCTCTGCTCTGTTCTTAGTTGCCCTCATTATATCAAAGAAGACATTTGGCATTTGTTTTTTAGGGATTGGCTAGCTTCACTTAGCGTAATCTGCTCTAATGCCATCCATTTCCCTGCAAATTCCATGATTTTGTCGGAACCAACCCAGATGCCCTTCAATAGATGAATGGATAAAAAAAATATGGCATTTATACACAATGGAGTATTACGCAGCACTAAAATATAACTCTGTATTTTTGATGGGTAAAAAATGGGAAGGGTCCAGAACTTTCTTCATCCAAGAGCTGGAGTTTGAAGACTCCCTCCGGAGCACTAATGCCCTCTCTACCTGGGTTTTTTAAATGTTCATCAAAGGAGGAGGAGGAGAGGGAGGAATAGAAAGACCAAGAGTTCTGGATGTTTGCTCTGCAGTCCTTTGTGGGAAGAGTCTATAGGTATGCTCTGTGGATGTTTCTTAACCCTAATGGCCACAGGTTGAATTCTGTCTCCAGGGACTTGGGAACAGCAGGAACTTAGTGTTGTCCCACCTCTACTCAACTTTCCACCAAGGACCTGGTCGGTCTCCAAGTCAAATGAATGAGCTACATAAGGCAAAAGAAGTAAGATTCATGATTTTGACATAGCATGAATGTATATGGACATGTACATGCAGACCCATACACAATGAAAACGCCAACCAGCTATAGAAAAATAGCATTAAGGAGTAGATTTGTCAAGGTTGCTGATCACCAAATCCGTGCATTTTTTGTCTGGATACCAGCCATATATTGTACCAACAAAGTGTTGTAATGATTTTCAACATGTTGCCCTTTATAACAGGACCCCCCCCCAAAAAATTAAATACCAGAAATAAATCTAAAGGAAGATCCTCAAAAACAAATGATTAAAAATTCACAAGGAAAATGATTAAAAATTCCACAGAGGATTTTTTTAAAGAAATGTATAAAAGGAGAGATAATGTGGGAAGATGATAGAGGGAAGAAGTCCATTTCACCATATTGATCCTAGAATAATGCACATCCCGTCAGAATCTTAACATAGCTCTGGCCAAAATATGCGTGCTGGTTCTAAAATATATAAAAATGTCGAGGTTGAGAAGATCAGGAAGCGAGGAGGAATCAGAGCCAAGGTGGAGGAAACATGCTTGCCCGGACTTGTCGTGACGCTAATTCGGACAGATGAAGACGCAGGATGAGGGCAGCAGACCCCTGGAATCCACAGAGAATGTGGTGCTCACTCACACCCAGGAGCCTCCACCCACCAGGCACATCTGCCACTGCAGAGAGCAGGAAAGACCGTCTTGGCCATCACCAGGGAGCGTGCACTGGCTGTAACATGAGGACAGCAATCCCACACGAGGTCACTCAGATGCAAAGAGCATCCACACTGTGAAAGCGGGTAGAGGACCTCGGCAGGGAAAATCTCCACGCACAAGCAAAGATCCCACATCAGTGACCACAAAGTTGACCATCAGTTAACTGTGTTGGAGTCCACGGAGAAACCAGGACACTGGAGAAATTGTTTCAAGCTCTATATTCATCACCCGGCTTATACCCAGAATATATAAAGAACTCTAAAATCAATAAGAAAATGGCATATGACCCAATAGAAAAAAGCCAGGAAATAAATGTGAACTTCATAAGAGATATCCAAGGGTCTCCTAAAAATATCAAGAAACGTCCATATTCATTAATTACCAGCACAATGGAAATTGAAACGTCCATCTCCGTAGCTACAATTTCAAACCTTGAGAATCCATTGGGAGGTTGTGAGGCAAATAGAACCTTTATGAGCTCGTGGTGGGAAGAAACTGGGTCTCAACCTCTGAGTGCAATATTTGCATGGTCATTTCTCAGGTAGAACCTCGACACACTCACAAGCATGTGATTTCACATTTGGGTCAATGCCAGCCAAACTGCAGCCCCAAGGCCACCAAAAGGTGCACACCAGGGTATGTGTATCACAGCAGCTGTATACAAAAGACCCCCAGCTAGAAAGAGCCCAGGTGTCTATCAACAGCAGAGTGGACAGATGCAGCTTGGCTTGTCCATATAACCGTAAGCCACGTGGGACGAAAATGTAGTAGCTAAATCACACTCAAACACATGGATGATGCCCCCACATACATCTTGAACATTGCGATCCACACAATTCAACCCAGTTTATTCTTTCATGATTCCACATTTGCCTAACTATGAAGCAAGCAAATCTTTTGTGTTGGGATCATGGATATTTTCAGGAGGGGGTGAGGAGGGGGTAGGAAGGGGTATGCAGAGCCTCTGCAGGCTCCTGCTTGCCCCCCGGGGGACCTTGGTGCACGTTACCTGTGTGACTCTCTTCACTTTGTGCTGATTGAAGGCACCATGCACCAAAGATCCGTGGGCTCAAGTGTTCAGTTTTGTAAGTCCTGTATACACACAGTGATAAGTAGTAGACTATAATTTGTTTAAGTACAAGTTTAAAAGTTATAAGCCTATTCGCTTCCCTTCTGTTCTAAAAAACTGTGATATAAAAAAAAAAATATATTGGGAAGGAAAGCTGCTCCTAAGTCTGGGCTCTGCATCCGGGGACCACTCCATTGATACTGACCATTTTTCATTATTTACTCTGGAGGATGGAGTATCATTCTCCCAAAATCAGTGCAGAGGAAAAGGGAGATTCTAGTAGAATTTCTGAAGTCAGGAACCACATTCTTCTAAAGCACCAGTGGCACCTGCATCCTCATCTAGGAAACCAGCCTTGCTTCATTCCTCTGGCCTGCATTTCAATACATGAGAGTGAGATAGGAATGTGTTGTGGATTTTTCTGCAAGCCAAGAGTATCTATGATTATGAGTATTTAACATGGATGGGTTTTCTGGAGTGGTTTTCCCCAAGATAATCAAATTCACAAAAATGAGACAGCTAAAGACCTACATAGGGAAAACCCATTTTGTTACTGATCCTGCAAAATGCAGACATGCTCCTGTTAAAATTAGACGTAAATAATCTGTTAAGGACTAAAAGCATCTCTGGTTGAACTGCTGATATGACGCACCGACCGGACCGGCTTCTGTGATGGGTCCCCAAGCCTGAGACACACGACACACTTCATTTACCCTACACTGATGCACATTGCCCATTACCCTGTAGCAAAAGTCGCCTCCCCCATCCCTTTCTGTTATAAAGTTAGTTTGCTTATGGGGGAAGAAAAGAGAGAGAGACGATGTTTATAGAACAGACTGCTCAGCAGAAAAATGAAACGTGTTTCTAACAGGTTCCCATTTCTTCCAGAGAAAGAGTTTTTCATGAAGGGCACACATACCAGATATTTTAAGGAATTTCACATGCAGCTGTTTAGAATTAATTTCTATAAAGAGCTCACAGCACCGAGAATAGTAAACATGATATATGCAAATAACTTCACATTATAAATACAATTGGTTATTTTCTTTTTCCATAAACTACGAAAAAGCACAATAAAAATGTCAAACTGCAGTAGAAAAAAAATCGGACTCTGGGAAGCTGGGGGAGGGCACTGACGCTGGTCTTCATTAACGTGTGCACCTGCTTATCCTCTGAGTCACGGTGCAGGAGGCTGGCACTCACTGGTGGACTTCCGCGGCCCTTCCCTCCTGTCAGCTTGGCTGAACGGTATCCAGGGACCTCTGTGCTTCTTGGCCTCAGCCACCAGTGCCCTCCACCGCAAAGTGAGCATGGAGGGAGTCTCATGATTGGCTCTCCAGAAGTTCCAGGAGGCTCTCCTCATTCAGTGGAGGAAGGGAGCCATCGCAGCCTGCTGCCCGACACACTCCCACTCCTTTGCACCCAGGAGGCCACCATCTTTGGTTTGAGCAAAGCTTCCTGGAATGTCAAAGCCTGCCCTGTCAAGAGCTCCTGATGAGAGTCCCATGTGTACATTAGAGTGTCCACTATGCATCGTACCCAAGGGTGGGGAGACCAATTCCAACTGATAAGACTGGTGTTCAAAAATATACTTTTTGGCCAATTTAACTATGTAGACTGTTGGTGAAACAGAAAAGAGTCTACAGATCTCCAAGCCCTCTCCTTACCTCTTTGTCTTGGTAATGTATGAAAAGCCTTTGGCAAAGTTGTTCTCTGGAGATGTACGTATCTGTTACGGTTCGGATGTGAGGTGTCCCCCAAAACTCACATGTGAAACAGCCCGAGAACGTTCAGAGGTGACCTCATAGGGGTATGAGATCCCTGACCTCATCTGTGGGTGAATCTTCTGATGGGGGTGAGCTGGGGGGTAACTGAAGATGGGTGGGCTGTGTCTGGAGGAGGCGGGCATTGGGTGTATATTTTGTGTGTTGAGCTCAACACTCTCTGTCTCCTGGTGCCATGTCCTCCACTCCACTCTTCCACCATGATGTTCTGCCTGACTTCGAGCCCTGAGGAATGGAGCCAGCTGTCCATGAACTGAGACCTCAGAAACTGTGAGCCCCAAAGTGAACTTTTTCTCCTAAAATTATTCTTGTGAGGTCTTTTGGTTGCAGCAATGAACTAGCTGACTAAACCACTGGCCCAGCCTCAGATGCCATCTTCATTACCCTGGGGTGTTCCCTGTGTTATCTCACCACCCATGCTTGCTGTTTAGAGGACAGAATAATTACGAATTATTCTGTGTGTCTCTGCCTTTTCCTGTTACCCGGAGGGTCCACTGGCTAGCAGACACATCCAAAAATGGCACCCCGGAACTTTAGGGACTGAAGCTTCATCCCTTGACCATCCTGAGGGAGACTGTCTCAGGACAACCTGGAGGGTCTCACCCCATATTTGTTCCTGGAAGGTGCCTTGGCACTGTCCACTCACCATGAGCACTAACACACAAGGGCATTTCCACTGGCTGTGGAGAATCACCCACCTGAGCAAGTTCTCGTTCCTTCCTGACGTGACTATGGTGGCATCCTCCACTCCTGGATTCCACCCACAGTGTTTGGGGCCCGAGGTCTCATGCTGTGAAGTCCTGGCTATTACATCCTCAGGGTGTTCCGCCAAGGGCCACCCCTTCATGGCCTCACCTGCAAGGTCCGTCATATTTCATAAGCACAGACCAGTTCATTGTGGAGAGCATGACCTGGTGCTTCTGTAAGAAATGAGCTGGGGACAGAGCGTGTGATCCCTGGGGACCTCTGCAGCTCCGTCCATCCTTTTCATTTCCCCCATGTGCACAGATGCCCATTGCAATCCTCAGATCCCCAAGGACGCGCCCAGAGTGTGATTTGCATAACTATGAGCAAGGTGCTTCCTTTCAACTGTCTCTTTAGGTCTTTTTTTCCTGTCTCAGGACACCTACCTGCCTGCCAAGATGGGGATATGGGTCCCCTGGAATTCTAATGTTGTATGGATTATTTGGCGGATCAGCCCAACATGGAATCTGTAGAGATTCAGTTAGACATGCCTTTGCTGTAAGGTTTTGTGCTTCAAAGAGGCATGGTCAGGAGACACTCCTTCTGCTCTCCCTGTCCCCTCAAGCCACCTGCCACTTTAAACAGAATCCCTGAAACCCTGAGGTGCCTGCACTTTGAGGTCTCCTTCTAAAAGGTGCAGCAATTGACCCTGCTTCCAGCAGAGCCCTTCCCAGGTCCTAACTAGCCACAGGGTTCTCCTGTGTTAAGGCAGTAAGGACCTTGGCAGGGAGAAACACCACCTGAGAAATGGCCCCAGGTACCAGAGAGAAGGATGGGGGTTTTCCTCATGTCCTATATCAAGTGACACACTATTATCACTGATTATTTAATAAAGGAGCCACAAGAACAGCTCCTGTCATCATGCGGGAATGTCTTCGAGGTGAAATGGAGCTGCACCCACCCCTCATTGGGTGGGTGGAAGCTGAAGTTGCATTACCCTAATGACTCAAGTCGGGCTTTGCTGCCCTCGGATTGAAGGGTGATCTGGAGAGGTGGATTTCGGCACCTGTGGGTAGCCGTACCAGGAATCAAACGGGATTTCAAGCTTCTCGTTGCTTGTGGACACCATCTGTTTCTCTCGTGGGCACAGGTGTGAGCAGGACTGTGAGACCAGAAGTCATTTTCAGGTTCTTATTGACTGGAACACATGTGATGTGGCCGGCAACTGCCCCTTGGCTTCAATTGCGAGGTGTCGAAGGAACAAGTCCTGCCGTCCAGACAACTTGATTTTCAATCTGTGCCCAGGGAGAACAGGAGTGCCCCCCCACACACACACACACACTACTCACTTGTGGCGTTATGTACCACATCACCCAGTCTCAGAACACTAAGGTCGACTGGTCCAATGCAGAGCTAAGAGTGAGCCCCCCCCAACACCAGGACAAAGGACTGAGGAGAGACAGCCTCAAACCCACGCACGCGACAGCCCAGAAGGTGCAGTGGTGGCTCCTGTGTGCACAACCTCAGAACACACTTTGAGAAGCATCCAACCTTTGCAGGGAGAAGGACATTTAATTCAGGAAGACCTGTGGGCACTTTGCATGTTATATATTTTTCTAAGTGCTAGAAATCAAGCATTAATTTAAAATGAGTTTAGGAGTGAATGCTAGTCAGTCTGCTCAAAGAGAAAACAATCAGAAGCAGAGATGGGTTGATGAAGTTCAGGACAACCCTGAGGTGACGTTTGTGTAGATGCTGGCTTGCACTATTAGGTAGGTGTCAGCTATGAAAATGATGAAGACGTCAAAAACAGGAAATGCTTGAAGCAATACTAACCCCTAGCTTAGCACTTGAGGCAGCGCAGAGGTAACTTATTTATTGGGGAGCATTTCTAGTGCACATCATGGTGCCACGTTTATTGTGTGTTGAATGAGTGAATGATGGGAAAATATTTACATGCCAGTATGTGAGCATATCTGCCTAGGAGGACGAACGGAGCTAGAATTTTTACACACAATACGATGTACCGTCTGTCTTATCTAAACACTGACTTACATAGATACAGTCTGGCCTTAAGAGAATAGCTCTCTGTGTCTATTATGGGATTTCTAAATTGGAAACCTCAAGCGTTACTCCAAGGACACTTGGCACACGGGCTTCAGGGAGGGAGGGGAATGGTGTGAGCGAAGCCATCGTGGGCGAGACCGATGCTGCTTCTCGCGGCCTCGAGGTACAAAGGCGGCTTTGGCCCTGTGTGTTTTGGGTTGATCTTTGCTTTTTGAAGAATCATTTTTCTCTGTGCTTCATTTTGCAGCTTATTCTTTGGGTAGAGGCGTGTGATTTTTGATTATTGAAGAAAAATAATGTGTTCCTCTGCAGCGTCCTATATTTAGCTTCTAGATATGATTGAAGTCCAAACAGGAGAGGAGAAAAGCGAGAATTCAAACACAACTACAGAAATAAGGGCTGAAAAGTTCCAGATTTTATGAAAAGTGTGAAGCACAAATTTAAAAAGATGAATAAACTGCAAGCAGAAGACACAGAAAGAGAAGTATTTTGGGATCCAGCACAATAAAATTTGTTAAAACAAGTGATATCTTGAACGGGTGTGTGAGTGTGTGTGTATGAGAGGGTGCGTGAGTGTGGGTGTTTGTGGGGGTCATGTGAGTGTGTGTATGAGTGTGTCTGGGTATTTGTAGGTGTGTATGTTAGTTTGATTGTGTGTTCTTGAGATGTGTGTAAGTATTTGTGAGTGTGTGTGTGAATGTGTGTTTGAGTGTGCATAGAATGTGTGTTATTATCTGTGTGTTTGTGTGTGTGTGTGAGGGTATAAGAGCATTTTGGGGTGTGTGTGTTTTATGTAGGGAAAGAGAGAAAACTAGAAAACAAAATGAAGGAAGTCTTTCATTGGAAACCACACAGTGGAATCATATAGAATAAGATCTTCAAAGTGCTGAGATGTTGGGAAAGAGTCTCCCTGGGACGGTGACGCAGCCCAGATGTGTTAGTAAAAGCACAGGCGAAACCACCCTGTGTGGCCGAAGCCTGGGAGCTGGGCCACAGCTGAGTGCCCTGCTTTATGGGAATACGAGGTGGGAGGGCTCTCTGAGAACAGAACGGCCCTAGGCCTTAACCACGTTGGCAAGCGCACGGGAAAGCATTCTCTCATTTTTCAATTAACACGAACATTAATTGCAATCTTAAAGGATAGTAAGATTAATGAACTCTGGGACTTAGGCATGGAGGTAAAATGTGTGACAAAATTGGCAGGAAGAACAAGAGGGGAGATACAGAAATGGGGTCTTGGTGAGAGAGTCACCTGACGGCTGGACACCGAGTGACCGGGGCAGGTCAACAGCCCCTGGTCTCCCTTCTCACACTTCCTTTGTTGCTCTGTTTCCATGTAAGTTATAGAACTGGCTTGATGATCCTACAAAGAGCAGTTTCTGAAACCTTGGCTGGAATTTCACAGAAGCCCTCGGTCACTTTAGGGGTCATTTTAGGAGATTTCCCAACCAGAGGCTGGGGGGTCCTGAGCCTGGCCTGGACCCTCTGCACTCAACAGTTATTTTTTTTCTCTCAACAGTTATTTTTTTCCAAGGTCTCGGACACTGGTCCTTCACAAGGGCTGTCACTGACGTGCTCAATGTTTGGGACGTTATTTGAAATGCTGTGGTTTTCTTAGGTATTAAATTCAGATTGCTAATTGATGTGAATACTGTGTATAAACTGTGCTAACCAGCAACATGCGGGGTGTGTGTGTGTGTGTGTGTGTGTGTGTGTGCATGTGCATGTGCCCATGGTCAGAGGAATGGTAAGGGAGCGGAACAGAGGACATACATGCACGCTGACATGTACATAGCTTTGATAAGCCTGAAAATGTGACTCCATAGGAGACACAGCCTAGCACAATTGGGTGTCCATGTACAAAATAAATAAAACCCAATAGTCACCCCCATCAGACTCCAAGGTTAACTCTGGATGGAAAAGGTGATGTTATTTTACGGTTCAACTGAAACATAGATACAATTACATGGCTCCGGGGCAGGCCACGATTGCATAAGCAGGTCACAGAGGGCAAGAAGCACAAAGGAAAGTGGGATCCATTCGCCTTTGTCAAGATGTCAAATGCCTGTGCTCCTGGTTTCAAGATGTCATCATGTAAATTAAATGCAGGCCACAAACTGGGACAAGTCACAGCGCACACCCCTGACAAATGACTCACATCAGAAAATGCAAAAAAGTCCTAAGTCTCAGCGAGCAGACAAACACCTGCAGAAGCCAACACCAGGAGAAGAATCACGACAACCAGGGAGCCAGGGGACCCCAAACCCCGCCATTAGGAAAACGGAACCCGCAGAGCGGGGTGCCATGACTCCCCAATAGGATTTAAAAAATCGACAATACAATTGTTAGCAAGAGTGTAAAGCGATTTGAACACTACTGTGTTGCTCATGGGGATGTGAAAAATAGGTTACGACTCTTTGGAAAGTCGTTTCTAAGCAGTTAGCCATGTTCTTAGCTCGCCACCACTTTTAGTTATACCCTCAGGAGAAATGAAAGTACATGCCCACACGGAGACTTGGGCCTGAATGTTCATATGCTTGAGGCCAAGAACTGGACTCCACCCAAAGGTCCGTGAGTCAATGAATCCATCAGTGAATAGTGTATGTTCACACAATGGAATACTACACAGCAAGGAAAAGAAACACATGGCTGACAAACATCATGAGAGAATCTCAGAAAGGTAAAGCTAAGAGAAGAAAACCAGCCCAAGCATTGTTTTGAGCCCTCCAAGAAGCAGACAGTAAGATGGGATGAGAATGTGCTAAAGGTGAACTGGGGGAAAGTCCTTAAAATAGGGGTCAGAGCAGAAATCGGCAGATGGCTTCAATATGATGAGGTCTGGTGCTTGAGATGGGAGAGGGGGAGGGGATGGTATTTTGAGGAAGAGCCTTAGACTGACGACAACGTCATTCTAAGAAATTTTTGTCTTGAGGGATGGACCCACAGTATCACTGGGGCTGAGCTCTGGGCTGGGTTACGTGCTGGGGAGGCTGGGGAAGGGTGGCCTCAGCAGTGAGCCAGGAGGGATGATAGCTGGGACTGTCAGCCTCTGCTGCTCCCACAGCTGGAGGGCGAGTGCCACCGTGTGATGTCTGCCACAAGCACGTGTCATGGGACCCTACTCCTGTGACACTCCAGGACCAAGATTGACCTTTAGTGGAATAAGCAGGTCAGAGCAGGGTGTGGGGCACAGGGAAGAGGCCCTGTTAAGCCCTGGGACAGCAAGCCCTGCAGGGCTGGGTGGTGTGGGGCTCACGCGCACCTTCCCAGGAACTCACTGCCACACTCAACACCGATGCTGGTGAATTGCACCTCGGCCAAGCTGATTGTGACAGAGCTGGGCTGCGGAGGAGCAGCCGGTTCCTAGGCCAAACTGCCAATGGGTTCCATCCCGAGGCAAGCCAGCTGCAAGCTCTGTACCGCATCACGTGCAGGTGAGGGGACGGATTTCAGCTCTTCTGCCTCAATTCACTCAGTCACACTGTGTATGGCGTACCTACTCGTACCTGGGGCAGCAAGGTCCCTCCCAGGTGCAGCTCCATCCTCCCAGCAGGGACAGGGGGCAGTGAGGAGGGGCAGTGGGGTATGGCTGGGAGGTGAGGCCTTTGGGGCTGCTCTGCAGGCCACAGTGCTCAGAGATGGCCTGCCTGCCTGCCAGAGTGGTGGCCTGGGTCCCAGTGGACAGGAAGCTGGTGAGACAACCTGGCAGGCTCCAGGAGCAGAGGGAGGCCCAGACCCAGGCTGCATCCTGGGAGTCCCAGGAGTGGGAGGGCCAGGCTGGTGGCCAGGAAGGTACCAGATGTCCTAGCAGCTGTGGTGTGACCTCCGTCCTGTCCAAGCCCTGGCACTGGCCGTGTGGAGCTCTGCTGGATGGCAACGCCTGGTGTTTTCTCTGTCCCTGGGTCAGCTCCCCTGTGACGTGACCAGGCTCGGAGCCAGCCCTGCCCAAGACGCGGGGGCCATATGGTCCCCATTTCTGTCTTCCCCTCTTGCTTTGCTCCTTCCCCTGGTCCCTGCTCATCCTCTCCATAGCTGCTCTCCAGCTGCCTTCAGGTCCTCACCAAGGGGACAGGTGCCCTGGGTTTGCTGGCAGCTGATCACACAAGGAACCCAAGCGGGCACAGAATGGGTGCAGCCAGGGGACCTGTGGCTCCCTGACAGGCATCTCACCCTCCATCATGCTGGGGAAGTGGTCCAGCCACTCACTGCAAGTGCAATTGGAAAACTGTGACCAACACACACACACACACACACACATGCACACACATATAGACACACACATACAGAGCAACATATCCACTGATGGATATGTTCCACATGAATTTAAAATAAGTAATCGTCTCTGTTTGCCCAGCCAAGCCTCGGCACCTGGGCAGGGGACAGGCAGGGCCCATGGTGGTCAGAGTAGTCAATCCTGACAGCCAGAGGTGAACGTCCTCCACATCGACGCCAAGACCACAGAGGCACCAGTACTGCCCATACCTCTCAAGTCAACGTCCCCTCGGACCATACGACCCCAACTGCAGAACGAGAGAGAGCCCCGCTCTTGGCTTGGTAGCTTCCGTGCGTCCACTGCTTGACTGACGTGCTTTGAAACCCCCGTAGTCATCTCAAATCGTCCCAAACTGGACACCTGACCTTCTTCGTCACTGTTCCTCCCCCGTCTTGCCAACAGTAAGTCACAGGCAGGACGGGTGCCCACTTGCACAGGCCCAGAAATCCAGAGCAGGGACCCAGGTGCTCGTGAGCATTAGAGGCTCTGTTGGTGTAGAAGGCAGGAGACGGGCACCTTCTCCAGGCTTCCTTCCCTCTGGGGTGGGAGAGCTCACCCTTCTTACCAGTTCTCACGTCGTGCGTGGGGTCAAGAGGAAGTGCCTCAGAGTCTTGTGCTCACATGAACCTCAGCCTGCCCTACAGTCTCTGGGTCTTGCCCGCCTCGCCCTGGGGCTGCTGCAATGGTGGCCAGTCACCCAGGTGCAGGAGGGGCCCCTGACAGACCCTGGCTGTTGCTTTTGCATCTCCCCTTTATTCCCTACAGCAGCCACAGGGCTGCTTCCTAAATGCCATACAAACAGCCTTCACTCCTCTGCTCCAGACCCTCCAATACCTTCTATCCACCCACAACCGGGCCCAGAGCCCTCATCATGTCCTACAGCCCACGGGGTGGGAGCTGAGCAGGAAATGGGGTGCCCGGACTCCCCAACTTGTTTTCCTGGGGCTGTCAACAGAGCAGGGATCCAGACCTCATCCTCTAGCGCTGCCCTGGTGGTAGGTGAGGCTCTGTCCTCAGGCACTGTCCCCAGAGTTGACCCTCCTGTCCCAGCAGAACAGAAAGCCGGAAGCCTGGAACCTAGTCTCCTTCCTGGTTCATTCAGTGACCGACTGGCTAGCTGGAGGACTGGCCGCATGTCGCGCATAGACCAGTGACTGTTGAGTGTGCCTCCTTCCTGCCCAGCAAGCCTAGGGCCTCACCAGGCGCAGAGCCATGCAGGGCCGGCTCTGCAGAGTGTTTAGGAGGCAGCCGAGGCTTGGTAGGAGGGGACATTGTTCCCTTCCGCTCTCTTTCCCAAGTTGAGTTGGCATCTGAAAGATGAGCTTCCACATTAAAAGGAGGAGACAGAGGGCCATTGCGGTGGTTACCGCAGCATCGATGTCCACACCCACCGTGTCCACCTGGTGGCGGCTTCTGTCTGAGGTTGTGCCTGCAGGTCCTGAATAATAAGAGAGAAGAGGCTGAGACTCGGTTCCAAATGAATTTAAAATAAACAATCGCTTCTGTTTGCCCCAGCGCCGTTGGCCAATCACCAGTGCCTCAGTATGGAGAGTGTGTTGCTTTTCTACCTTACAGTCGGTTTTGTCAGAGACAAAGTCACCTGGAGGCCCCTGTCCACCTACCTGGCCATTTTCTTCTGAAAGGTCGCTGCTCCCCCCTGCTTCCTGCTCCCGGGGGCTTCCCCGTCTTCAACGTTCTTACGGGAGTTGCTCTGGGAGGAGAAGAAGGGCGCTGTCCTCAGCCCTGGGTTCCAGGTCTGTGAATGAGACATTCCAGGGGTTTGCTGTGCCATGTCGCTCTGTTTCAAACCCCTGTGGCTTCCCTCATTCACATCATCTTTCTGGCTCCTCCGGGTACTCGGATAGTGGGCTTAGCCCCCAGGTTTCAGCCACCTGCCTCTGGACTCTGCCTGAGCTGCTTCCCGGCCCCATAGGCTGGGTCTCAGTTTGGGAGACAATAGAAGGAGGGAAAGGAGTTTTTCACATGCTCCCAGCCCAGACAGTCAGACTTCAAATGTCAAAGAAAACACAAAACCACAGGTTCGTGCTTTTCTTACTTATCTCCATCAGCACTGTGGACGAGGGGGGTTCTGTGCAGATCTGAAAGCTAGGTGGTCCACCTTTCCAGGGCCTTGCTTGGAGACAATCCAGGTCTGTGGATTTGTTACAGTGAGCGTTTCAGGGGAAGTAGGAGAGGCTTGCGGGACACGGACGGCCTGACACCGTAATGAAGGGGAGCAGAGCCGAGCCCTGGGCTCCAACAGGCCTCTGCCCTCTAGTTCCCTGGGCTTAACCGGGTTAAGTCTGGTGACGTTGGACGAGTTACTTACTCCCTGTTACCTTCAATTTCCTTATCTTCAAAATGGAGTTAACTATCACTTACCCAATCTGGTTACTAAGAGGATTGGTTGGATTGATAATCACAGTGTACTTACATGTCAGTATTTGAACATATTAGTATGATAATGGACGTAAATCGTGGCTCCTATTCTTGCTTCAATTCTTTGAAGCAAGAAAAAGCCTGTATTGGGGGTTGGGCGTCACTGGCATGGGCTGTCCCAGTGTTCCCAGCCACCTGATGCAAAAAAGTGAGTGACTTAAAGTGGTCCATGGATGTGCAATGACGCAGGCTCGGGAAGCCAGAGAAATCCAAGGCATGGGAGAGCAAGGACATGGCCATGGCTGTCGGGTGTGGAGGACAGATGAGTCTGGGCCCCTGTGGGAGTTTCAGGAAGAATGTTTATTGTCTGCAGGGTCAGAGGGGCTCTTGCCTAAAACTCTCTGGAGCATGCCTTTACATTTTTGCGAGAGTCTACATAAGAGTAATTTTTTTCTTTGAGTTCTCAGAAAGTAAGTTTTGTCTCATTTTTTTTTTTGAATCATTAGAGGTCTTACATGTTTTACCACAAAAGCAGAAGCAACACCACCAAGTCCATGGTTAAACTGAGCTTTTTGTAAGACAGAGAAACAGGAAATGGGAAGTTCTAAACACACAGAGCTCTTCTGCAGAAATCTTTGCTGGTATCCTGTTAACAAGAACAATTATGGTGAGGGTCTTTGTAGAAGCTTAATTAAGATGCATTGGCGGAGGAGGGGGCACCACTACAGGGCAGCAGTGAGGTCCCCCAAGAGGTGACTGGGTCCATAGGACTATGGAACATGACAGGAAGGCACATGGCTAATTGTCTATGAAGAGGTGTCAGTGGTCACTCAAGGGAAGGGAGGTTGGGGTCCTTCTTCTGATGGGATGGACACAGCATGGGTGTCCTGGTTATGGGTACTTCCATCTCCAGGTGAAGCCCGGAGCCTGGTGTACCGTGGGCCCTCCAGCTGCATCTGATCAGGCTGCATGGGGACATGGAAGCACCCCACCCCGCGCCTGCATCACCTCATCTGTAAAATGAGGAGGTAACGGCCAGCTCGTCATGCCCACCGAGGACCTAAGCTGCAGCTGTCCGTCACCTCTGGTTTCAACACTGGCCTGTGTGGTCAGGATGGACCGTGCTATAACACCGCCAGGCTTTGTTTCCTTTGGTCCCCGTGGTGCCACAACAGAGCACCACGTTAAGCACGTCTGCAGTGTGCTCAGCTGGTGGCTGTGTGATAATGGATAATTCTGGGAGAAATGTCTTACCTTGGGGGATATTTATTCCATTTTCCAAATGAAGTGTGTCTCGTGACCACCTTCAAGTCTTGGGATTTATTAGAAGGACTCACAAGACCAATTCACCATGATTTGCTAGAAGGACTCAAAGTCACTGTCCTGGCTAAGGTTCATGCCTGCAGGTGGACAGGAGGGACAGCAAGAGGTGTACCAAGCACAGAGGAGCCAGCCAAGACCTCCAGAGCCCTTCCTCAGGGAGTCACATGGGAAGTTGTTTTCTCATCTAGCCGTGATCTTCAGCAATCCATAAGAAACATTTCCACCCAGGGAAGCCCACCCAGGTCTTCAAGCCTGAGGCTTTCACCGGGGGCCATGACACAGGTTCCACATTGGCAGAGGACCACAGTCCAGTTGGGCAAGTTGCCCACTTTACAACTCTGGGGGGTGGTCATTCATATTGATAGTCCATGCAGCATTCAACATGAATCATGTGATTTTCTTGCAGATTACTGCTAAGTATCTTACCAAAGAGGCAGATTTTTCTAATTCATAATTCAGTGTACCATTTGGAATTGTAATGGAGCTGGAAATAATGAGACAAGTGGTACATATTTAATAATAAATATTAACAAAATGCTTATGTAATTTGAAATGTATATGCTCTAAGGACCAAATGTTTTTGGCTGATCAAGAGAAAATCTGTAGAATACTTTCTAAGTGATGGATATTGGTTGCCCTTGGCAGTAGATATGGAGTTGGTCCGTGAATAATTTTTATTTCATATATTTTCTATGAAACATGTATTTATAATAAAAGACTTAAGACCCATAAGCTTGAACCATACTGACTTGAGTGGTTTGCTTTATGAGCATGCTCCCGACCTTCCAACCAGTGAGGCATGCTGGAGCTTGACCTTGTATGACCAGGTCATGGTTCCAAGTTGATTTCAAGGAGCTGCCACACCTTGGCAATTCTCCAGGCCTGGAGCAGGCTCGATCTGACTTGCCTGTGTAAATCCAAGTTCAGGATTCTCAACTTCATAATTGACTTAGAGGCTTCTTGTCCCTGGACACCGAGGAGACGCCACTTCCCCCTTTCCTGTGTCCAGCGATGATGGCTGCAAGGCTGACTCTAGGTCTTTGCGGTTTTATCCAGGGATATACCGAAGATTAACTGAAAGGGGTCTAATGATGAATGCCAACCATGCTTTACACCGGTAACCTCCCAGGAATTGGCTTTTATTAGCTGCAAAAAGAAAACCCCCAGTCTATCAAGCCCCTGCTCGGATCTGCCATTAGTATCTAACAAGTGAAATTCAGTTAAATCGCGTGTCACCAGGGTTCTTGCAAAGAAAACTTGAAGATGAATTTTGCAATTGATTCCCCAGGCCCTCTCAGAACCCATCGTGAGAGAAAGATAATGGAAATGGATTGTTTGATGCCCGACTTCAGCCACAGCTTCTTAGGCATTCGGACAGAGTTTGGAATTTCTTGCCAAATTTGTGAAGTCATTTAAATTCTTTTTGTAAAGAACTCTTTTGCTCAGATTCTCTGCCTTTTAAGAAGGCGGGCTTAGTGCTCATCAGCCGGGGACTTGGGTTGTTGCTTTCTGACAGTGCTCCCATGGTCTGTTCTGTTCTTCCACTTACAGCTCCTGGTCTCAGGGCTCCCAAATAACAGGTGCCGAGAAGGAGCCCCCTCCAGCGGGCAGCCAGGGGGGCTGGCGGCAGTTTCCCTGGGGGGAAGAGCTGATGTCTGCATCCTTTTTTTTTTTTTCCCCCAGAGAAGAACACATAGTGAATGTTCCCAAAGGTACCTGTTGACCACTGTCTCAGGTTCCATCTGCCAGGTGTGGCCATGAAGCCATCTTGTCAAAGCCACCCCATGTTGCAAAGTAGCATTTGCTACTCGGGTGGTAAACAGGGGACACATCAATCCCTATTTTTACAGCCTTCCAGGGAATTCTGAAGCTGGTCTTGCTTAGGAACCAGAGTGCATGGGAGGGGCAGCCTGAACCTTGGGCTTTAAAGAACAAAAAGAGTTGTGTCACATACATCAACAGGCCCTCCTGGGGGATTCCTGAAGGTGGGGCTGGACCTCAGGAAGGGGGAGGGGCGAGACTCTCCAGCTCTGAAGATCAGACCCCACAAGCTCAGGCACTCATCTGCCCACCCGGGGGCAACGGCAGCACAAACGCTGGAGGGATCAGACAGTGGCAGGGATATTGGGAACCTGGGACATCTGATGGTCTGTCAGGCCTGGAACCCAGGGTCATGGGAACAAGAGACCTTCCAGAACATACTCAGAGAAGGCTCAGGCCCCATTCTCTCCATTCCGTGCTGCTCCTCTCGAGGGCCTGGGCCTTACAGGCTTTGCCTCCATTCCCAGTGCTTTCTGTTCCCCTGTAAACCTTGTGTGTCTTCATCAGCCACCAAACCTATCTCCCTCCTAACCGACCCTGGCCTCTGCACGTGCCTCTGTGCGTGGCTTCTGGCTACAGGGGAGAAGATGCCCCGTGCTCCAGCCCAGCATCTACATCCCCAGCACCTCCTCGTCCTGCTCCCCCTTCTAGCCCCTGGGACTGGGAACCTCTGGGGAGAACCCGTCCTTCTCAGACATCGATTTTTATATTTAGCAGTAACATGCCTCGTACTAAAAATCCTAAGCTTGTTACCCCCGCGTCGCTCTCCTCTAAGCTGGATTATTTTTTCCAATTACATTAACCTGTCTGTTTCGTTCTTTTATGAATCCACATCAGGGCCAAACAGGGGTTGAAAGGACGACTATCCTAGGAAGAATCCTTGCAGGAGGACAGGAAAGCCCCATCATGCAGGGACTTCGCCACAGAGACAAGGACTTGAATTGGATCTGCAAACCCCCGTTCCTATGTCCTGTTGACAAGGTGACCTACAGTCCCCTCTGCCCAGGACTCAGGGCTTCCCTGGGATAAGAATGTTTGAGTGATAAAGCCAGAAATGTCCCAGGCAATCTGGGGCCAGATGACCGTCTTTCTGCATTCAAAGCTGTGGGGACGGCAGGACAGTGAGGTAGAGGAGAGTGGATTCTGTGTGAACCTGAAGGCTGTGTTTAAAGTCCAGTTTTCCTACCGCTTAGCAAGTGACTTTACTTCTCTAAGACTAAAATTGCTGCATCTTCAACATGATATGGCCGCACCCTTCCTGCTAGGTACCAGGGCGAGGAGTAAATGGACCTTGAAAAGGGCCTGGCCCAGCATCAGCCCTGGGCAGCTTCTCCCCGACCCTCATGATCAGTGCACCTCACCAGCAGCGGCTGGGGAGCAGCAGACACTGAGACTGGCAAGAAAACTTGGGCTTTCCTTGAGACACATAGTGAAGGGGTGTCACAGACACCAGCAATCAAGCTCCAGGTCATTATAATAAATGCAGGAAAAAAAATCCATGATGGACAAAATGTCAAAATGTCAAATAAGGACAAGGTGAGGTTCCCCGTGCGTCTTACTGAAGCCCGAGTGGGAAGGGACAGTGTGTGTCTCTGCGTGTGTGTTCCAGTGACCAACAGCTTTAACAAAATTGATTTTGATGAGTCAAGAAGTCAAGAAAACAGTTATAATAACATCTGTGTGGGTATAAATGAAGTGTTTGAATTTTAAAATATTCTTACGACTTTTAAGACACCTACTTTTTAAATTTTTTGATTTTTTTTTTCAATTAATAGAATGTTCTGGGGGAAACTGTGAAAAAAAATCACGGAAATATCCACCCTTCATGTCTGGCTTCTTAAGCTAGCTGGGTGTTCTCAGGTTTGTCCATTTCATAGCACGGGTCTGAATTTCCTTCCTTTCCTGGGCTGGAGGACACAGTGGTGTGGACGACTATCCTTTCCTTAGCCATTCTTCAGCTGAGGGACTTTGGAAGGTTTAGTCCATGGTGACCAGCGCTGCTGTGAACACCTCTGCCTTGTGAGCCCCTATTTCTGACTCTGCCTGTGTGAAATGTCCAGAATACATGAACCCAGAGGGGAAGAAAGCAGACCAGCGTGGGTCAGGAGCTGGGAAAGAGGGAAGGGCGCAGAGGTACTAGCTTCCTGCTGAGTGACAGGTCCGTCATTTGGACTTGAATCCTGATTTGGTTTCATTGGGCTGATTTTTCTTTCCTGAGGCCTCAGCCATCTGTCGGATGAGCTGCTCCCATTGTAGAGTCCTTTGGAAAAACACCTAAGCCGCCCTCTGAATAAGGGCAGCATGCGTGTGGCTGAGGGCAGCATCTTACATCTGCAGACGGTGTTGGTCACTGGTCATCATGTGGCTGTGCTAGGTGTGAGCACAGTATGAGCCTTTCTTACCACAGTGATGACCTAGCCATTTAGTGCGAGCACGGTCCACTCCTGGGCGAAGCTTGATGTCTGTCCAACTTCAGGGCCAGTGGTGCAGGAGGAGGTGGAGATTTCCTCTGCTCCCTGGAGTTGGTTGCCATGGCAACCAATGGACCATCCCTTCACAGTCCTGGAAGGACTGGGGAGGGGGAATCAGGAGGCCCCACATCACCCCAAATTTCACTGCACTTCGAGGTCTGACAAACCTGTTTGCCTCCCTTTGTTTTGTCTTCCTGGGAAAGAAGCCCGGGGCACGTGCAGGCCTCTCTGCCCTCTGACGGATGAGGAAACTGAGACTCTGGGGGGCCGGCAGCAGGCGGGGAGCCACTCAGCTGCAACCAGGCAGGTGGACACGCTGGGGCCCATCAGAGCCCTCAGGGAGCCTGGGAATGCAGCCACAGAACACTCGCTTGGGGTCCATGGAGGTGGAGAAGAACAGGAAGGTGCGGTGTGCGTGTGCGCCCAAGAGCAAAGAGAATTCCCGGGAACGTGTGGGCATGTGCTTTGATTCTCACTTCACATTGCTTTCTTGTGAACATGAAATAAGAACTTAAGTAACTGCAGGGTGAATGTGCTATGGCCCTTGCCGAGTTTCTACAACTGAGAACACCTTATTATATTCGCTTCTAAGCCTCCTTTTTAATCATTCGCCATATTCTAATTGTAGATTGGGGGGAAAGTATAATAGCGCATCAAATGCATCGTTTCACAGGACAAACCATGAGTAAATATTTAAGTCAAGAAAACAAGTCAACTAAATTAAACATATAAAATTGCAGATGGCTCGGTACCAAGGAGCACAAGGCCACCAGGCCATCCTGACTGATTCTGCAGGACACCTGGGGGTCACTTGGGCCATAGGCCAAAGGCTTTAGCTCTTGCTGTGAGTGTTCTCCAAAGTCTGTGGGAAACTGTGGTCCAAGGTACCCAGCCCTACAGTGTATTTCAGAAACCATGAAAATCATTCCTTCCAAAGGAATAATGTGCAATGTAATGAGCCAGCTGTTCTGCTCTGGGGCCAGAATTCGAGGGTGGCCTGCCGTCCCTACTAGGCAGCCCTGCGCTGGTCCTGGTCTCTGCCTCTTCTCCCTGCCTGTTCTCTGTGGTAATCACTTGAGCAGGTGAATGTCAGCAGCACAAAATTCATGCTGTTCTACCCTGGATGCAGGGCTCATGCAGGCCCCTTGTCCTCGCCACCTGGGAAGGACCAGGTGAGTCCCCTGGGGCCAGGGACTTGGGCACCTGTCTGGCCTGTTCTCCACCAGCCCCGGCTTCCTCGACTTGGAGGCCCCCTCGAGAGGGAAATGCCGGAGGTACATTGCTGACCCCCTACTCTTTGGGCCATCCAGTCCCCAGCCTTGGCTGTTGACCCTACCCTGTGTCACCAGGCTCTCCTTGAGTTTCACGAGCCTGCCCCATACCTGCCTTAGCATCAGGGAGCCAGCAGAGGACACCTGCTGAGACCTCTCCTGTATACTCACACCCATTTCCTTATTAACCACCCTCCCTTGGGCTACGGGAGTCGGGCTAATGTGATTTCCTGAACATCCGTCACATTAATCCACTGGCTGTCACCTTGTTTTTTGAGCCAAATGAAAAACATAAACTAATCTTTAATTTATAACAAACCAGCGACACCTGAATTTCATTAAACCACGTGGGACTGAGGATACCTTTGCCTTCATTCCAACATGCACAGGGGCAGGCCCACAGGGTACCAAGTTTCCTCAGCAGGTGGGGTGAAGACTGACTAAGCAGCTGTTACCAAGGGTGGGACGTTGGTCACACCCTCTAAAATCTCTCATCTACTCCAGCTTTTATTTGAGAAAACTTTTCTCGTTTTGGAAAGAAATACCCCAGTACCCTTGGCTCTGTTAGTACCGTTACAGCCCCTCTGGGAACACCTTCCATCACTAAATCATCTCTGCCCCTTCTCCTTCCATGAGTTATTTTATCCAACTCAGGCAGGGTACTAGGAGCCATAGTAATGCTGCTCACCCACCTGGAGCACAGGTTGTGCATAGCCACTGCCACAGCTGAGCCCCCTGCTGGCAGGTTCTACCTCCTCACACTCAACCCTTGGCAGAGGCAAAACATTCCAAAAACATTTCTTCTGTACCCAAATGCACTTTTGACTTTTTGTCTTGTCATTGTTCCCTAAACAACACATTTATGAAGCACATGCATCCTAGTAGGTATTATAACTAATCTGATGGTTTGAAGCCCATGGGAGGATGTACACAGGTCCTGTGCAAATACATGGCCACTTTACATAAGGAACTTGAGCAGCCACGCATTTGGCTTTCTGAGGGATCCAGAACGTGTCTCCTGCAGACACCGGGGTGGGGGAGAGATGAAGCTCATCTTTGTCTGTCATTGCGCATCACACACACTGGCCTGCACGGCCACAGCTGGGAGGAGCATGTCTCTGAAAAACCCTGGGCTACTAGAGCCCCATGTCCCCCCAGGTGCAGGTAGATGGAGGGCCTAGAGGGCACATCACCTTGAAAAAGGTGACAGCCACTCCAGGCCCGTCTACCAGGGTATGGGGACCAGAATGTCCCAGGCTGGCGCTAAGAGCAGATGAGCAGTGGGGGCAGCCCAAGGAAGATGGGGACACGAACACTGGGCAGACCGGAGGCCATTGAGCAGCTGCGGTTGCATGGCCTCCAGCTAGATCCCCAGAGGCATGGCCTGTGTTCCCGCCTGCTGCAGTCACTCAGTGGATCATAGCGTGATGCCACCTGTATACACACACACAGGACCATCCTTCTGTGTGTGCAGGGCCCCTGAGACATCAGTAACTGTGAGCTAATCTTATTCTGGGTCCTGAGGCACCTTCACCAGCTGTCACAACTACCATCGTAGTTTCCAGTCTGGGAAGGGAAAAGAAAGTCTCCTCGGGGGTGTGGGTAGCAGAGGGCTCTTGTCATCAAGGGCCCTTTGAAACAGCCAGTGTTATCAGGGCTATAGCAGTCCAGAGGGGGACAGAAACGTGACTTCAATGCCACTGTCCAGGGCAGGAGTGCCACAGAAGGCCAATCCAGTTCACAGGCCAGAAGGGGCCTCTTCACCAAAAAATCACAGAAACCAGCCCAGTGAAATAACCACTTGTGTGGTTTGTTTCTAAAATTGTAGCTTCTAATAAAGCGACTGTCTCTGTGGAAAAGAGGCAACCACCCAGTGAACAATCCACTCTAAATTGACTCATTTTGTGACGAAGTTGCTCTTTTTATGAAGAACGGTCTCTGAAAGCAGAATGATAGAAAATGATTTGAACATTTTAATCAGAGTTTCTCTGCTCTTCAGGAAAGAGCCACATAAAGCCTTGACCGTCCCCACAGGGCCCATTGCTTCCAGCCAATTAACTGGGGTGTGGTGTGCCTTCCCCAGGGCAGCTGGTCTCTGCCAAGGGTGGTTTGAAGCTGGTTCTCAGGAGTGGCCATGTGCAGAGGAAGACAGCTCATCTGGTCTGGTCAGTGGCCTTTTGATATTTTGATATCACAGCTCAAAATCCTTCATGCAGAAGGTGGAGATCCACCCCATAGGAGGTGTGGCCCATGAAGGTGTAATGGCCGAGTGCCCCTGCCCAGGGGACCCCTCAACCCCCTCCTCACACCCAGGCAACAGGCAGCTCCTTCCTCTTTCCTTTCTGCCAAGTCCCTCAGATCCATCCATCAAGGAGGCAGAGCCTCCAGTTCCTGGCCTCCTTGCTGGTCAGGTGTGCAACAATGCTTTCTTCTTTCAAGACCCGGGCCCCTAGCCTTGGCCTCCCCCTGGTGGGGCAGAGAGCCTTCCTGGGAGTCAGTGTCTGGCTCCTCTCCTGAGATCCTCTCTCTCTCTAGCCACACTTCCCACTGCTCCTGACCTCGGTTTATTGGTTTATTTTTTCCTAGACTCCTCCCTCTCACAAAGCTCCAGACCCCTTCTCTGTTCTCCTCTGTGAGAGTCTGGGGCCTTGCTTTCAAGAATCTGATGGAAAAGTGTGGTGAGCCGTTCTAATTAGACCGTGGCCGCCATTAGAAGATGGCGCCGGCTTCCACTGTGGCCTGTGATAAACAACTCCTAATATGGAGAATTGGCACGCAATCCCTTACCACCCTATGAGAAAGCTCCACGTGGCAGCTTTGCATTGGGGCTTGAGATGCTTTATTAAGGCTGGGAGGGGCATCGGGGAAGAAGAAGAAGAACTATCAAGGGCCTGAATAAACTGCTGAAAGAAGATTCCTGAGTTGCGTCTTCCTTGCGGGCAAGGGGTCGCAACAGAAAAGGAACAGGACTAATCCAGGGTTTCTTTTCCTCTAAAGCAAGCAACCGCCTTAGCGGAGGCCCTGCCCCATGACCCTGTATCTAGAGGACCTCTCCTCCTCAGTGACTGAGCAGGCCTTGTGTCGGAACCAGCAGTAGCCTCACAGGGTCACCCAAACCATCCTCTCTCTCCTCTGTCAGGCTGGATTGCTAAAAAGGAAATAAATGACCCCCAATTCCAGTGCTTTTCAACAAAAGTGACTTATTTCTTGTTCTGCAGAATCCAAAGGGGGTATGGGGAAGGTTCTGCTCCAGGTGGCAGTTCAGGGGCCCATTGTCACCTCGTTATGCACCCTCCATGGTACGTGCCTTACCACATCCCATGCCATGGAACAGGCAGAGGGACAGGAGCACCCGCCCAGCTCCCATCGCAACTCTCATGGTCTTTAGCCAGAACCCTGGTCAGCGCCTACTCCCCAGGGAGTCTGGGAAACCCTGGCCTGGCCATGTGGCTAAGAGGAATGTGAAGGGACACTGCCAAGGTGTTGCTTCCCTACACCCCAGACCACAGCTTGAGCTGGCCGCGCCTCCTCTCTAGCCAGCAGTCATGAGGCCCCTTCCCAGTTCCAGGTCTTCAGAGCCCCCTCCTGGCAAAGGTCCCCAGAGACAGCCTAGCCCGTCTCACCTGGAGGCAGAGGGAGGTTTTGTCTGTCGGCTGCACCTCACCCTTGAGGGAAGTCAAAGCTGTCAGAGCATCAAAATAGAAGACGCTCCCCGAGACCTCCCTTCATCAGACCCTGGCACCCCTTAACAGTGGGCTGCAGAGAGCATGGGACCAGGTCCAGGAACGAATTGCAAAGACGACGGGGAGCTGGGTCCTGCCTTCAGCTTTAGGCCTCTCCTCGAAAATCACTGTCCAAAATGCAGTAACCATCTCAGAACAGAAAAGTCCGTCTCGCCTGTGACCTCATCTGGAAGAGAACCACCTCCAGTTGGCA
Source organism: Marmota marmota marmota (assembly GCF_001458135.2). Lineage (NCBI taxonomy): Eukaryota > Metazoa > Chordata > Mammalia > Rodentia > Sciuridae > Marmota > Marmota marmota. The sequence goes on along the minus strand of NW_026004834.1, from coordinate 47,343 downwards.
CTCCTGCTGGGCATTCGTCACCCGCAGGTGACAGACATGCAGGAGAAGGTAGCTACCTCTAGGTCACAGGTGCCTGTGGCTTGAGCAGCCTCCATTGAGCTGGACCATCCCAAGGGCAACCAAGGGCTCACGTTCTGAGTCTTTTGCCATTGGCAGTAGGAAAGCTGTCCCCAAAGCCCTGGGTGATGAGCGCAAATGAGACCCATGCAAGTGGCTGTCACCTTGCTCTCATCCTGTCCTAAAGTCAGGTATCAAAGGGCCCAGGTAAGGGGTAGTGCATTTTAGTTATTAAAAGAAATGAAAGTTTGTTACTTTAATAACATTATCTGAACACCCCTGACCCCAGATCTCCTTGCAATTTGCTCTCTTTAAACCCAGGACCACACCCAGGAAGCTCCCGGCAGCTCCTCCACTCTGCCAGTCCCCAGGGCTCTCCCTCCCCGACCTGTCCCACCCACACAGTGCGCTGGCCCCAATTTCTCAGTTCCCAGAGGGCTGACATCTTAGGGTGTCTTCCCAACAGAAAGGACTCCATGCGGTGACTTGTTTTCTTTTGTTCTTTTTAATATCCCAACGTTTTAAAATAAACATTGCCCAAACTGTGTTCTTACCAAAGACTTCAAGTTCAACTGAAAAATCTTAATACTCTATTCATAAATCTATTATTTTAATGCAATTTTCAGAGGAAGTTTTAATAAGTTAGTGAATTATATTCCTTTAAATATTTCAGAATATGTTCATAAATTTAACATATCCCAGTCCTTTTAAGGCAATGTATATTCCTAATTAACTTGGAAAGTGTTCTCAAATGTTTAAGGAACCCTAGTAAATCTCACAAGTGAAACTTACCAGAACTCGCAAGTTAACCTCAACATTCCAATCTTGTTGACACTTAAGTAAATTCTCTTAAACTTTTCAACTTAAAATTGCAAGTCTAAAATGAATGTCTCACTACCCTGGTTTAGCTGAAATCACAAGGCTTATTGACAACCTAATGGGGTCGATTATCTTAAATACTATAAATACTTTACAGACATGACATTGTCCAATAAATACTATGCTTACCACACACACACACAAAAAAAATAAGATACGGACCTGATTTATTTTATTATAACTGTTTCTATTTATTACTCTTTATGGATTCTAGACTCATTAAGGAAAAAAAATTAGTCTTTCCAGAAAATGTAACTTATGCTCCAGCAAATTGGGACCCATCAGACCTTGATCATTGAGCTTCTCTCCTCAGTGGGCTGGACAGCTGAACGACCAAACACAGCACCTCAATGGCGCTCACCTCCCCAGTCTGACAGCCTCCTTAGGGCTGTTCTAGAGCCTTCAGGAGCAAGCTCTGCATCCTCCGAGAGTCCTCCTGGAACCCTCCTGCCTTGGGCCTGAGTCTCATCTCTGATATTCCAACTTGTGGCACCCTGCTTCTCCCTGACCCCTTGCACTGCCCCACTCTGGACCTCCTACGTTCCCCCCTTCAGCTAGTGCCGGGATGTGTGGACTCCTCTGCCCTCTTCTCTCCAGCTTGCTCCCCAAGCATCTCAGTCAATCCCAGAGGCACCTGCTTGTAGGCCTCTCCCAAGGCCTCCAAGACCTGAGGTCTTCTTGTGGCCGTCACCCGGGCCTTCTTGTTGAAAGTCAAGGACACACATTTCAGCTGGTGGACTGGCCATAGCTCCCTGCTCAAAACCGGCCTTCAGTTATGCCAATCTGTCTTTGCTCTCCCGACATTTCTGATCCCTCCTCACTGTGGCTTTAGTTCAACTGTATTTACTCCTCTTTATGCTCAAATGGGGATTTGAGAAGATGTACTTCCACAGGGTACAGAGAGTTGTACTTGCTTAGGCCCCTAAATAATCATACGAAGTGTCCACTAATGTCCTAAAACACTGAAAGTTAATTTTTAAAATTTATTATGGCTGGTTGTTTTTTTAATCCTACTAGATATTAAATAATATAATTATTTTAAAAATAATTATATTGATGGGCACGGTGGTGTAGACCTGCAATCCCAGAGACTCCAGAGGCTGAGGCAGGAGGATCCTAGGTTTGAGGCCAGGCCAATTTAGCAAGTCCCTCTTTCAAAATAAAGGGGGTGTGGAGCTTGGGGATGTTACTGAGTGCTAGAGTACCCCAGTGTCTTAAAAAAAAATCTTATTCATCCCTATGGTGAGCAACCATCCCAATTTTCCAGGAACCAGGGGAAGCAAACAATTCAGGAAAGAGGACTTTGAGTGCTGAATCCAGAAGCATCCCAGACAGAGTCCCCTGCTCCTCCACAAGCCCAGGCTTACTGCAGAGCCTCAATCCAGTGAATGGACTCATCTCATCAGACATCCAGAGTACTTTCCATAAAGTATGTATTGATAGAAGAAATAAATTATCCACATACAAACACTCACTGTTTTGAAAAATACCATCATTGTCAGTCGAGATTGTCACTGGAGCAGTCACTGGTGCCCTGAGCTGCCCAGTAGAAGGACCAGTTTGTCTGAGACAGCCATATTGTGAGGAAGTCCAAGCTACAAGGGCAGGCCTAGCTGAGGTCCCAGCAGGAGGTTAATGTCAATCACCTGACCTGGGAGTGATTCTGTACCTTCAATTCCAGTCCCCTGCTATTGACTCTCACCAGCAAAGTCCCTCCTGGGGCCTTTGCCTGCTGAACTACTGACCTGTACAAACCATGGGTCCAGTAAAATGGTTGTTTGCACCACTAAATTTGGGGGCAGCTTTATCCCAAGACTTAGAATCAGTCACCCCCCAGGACCCTCTAGGCTCCTGGAACTGATTATTAGGACCAGCACACAGGCACTAGGGTGTGTTTCCTCTGTGTCTGGCAGAGGGGCAGCTGCTAATCTGGGGGCATTTTTGGAGGTGAAACACGTTCACTTTTCGTATTTCACTTTTAAAACCTAAGCTGCAAGACTCACATCACACAGCCAGGGCCTCCTCAACCAGGTGACCCCCGTTCCCCTCCCAGCCCACCATATATGTGTTGGGTTTTCTTGACATTTTCCCCCTCCATTTACTTTTCTCTACAGTTTTTCTACTGTCTTTGGGCAATCTTTGGGAGGGAGGGAGGAAGGAAGGGTGGGAGGCAGAAAGGAAAGGAGGGAGGAAGGAAGGGAGGAAGGATGGGAGGAAGAGAGGGAAGGAGGGAGGGAGGAAGAAAGGAGGGATGGAGGGAGAGAGGGAGAGAGGAAGGGAGGAGGGAGAGAAGGAAAGAAGGAGGGAAGGAAGGG
>NW_026004834.1:35251-42175 GCF_001458135.2 Marmota marmota marmota | reverse complement strand
GGGGAAATGAGTCCCAGCAGAGGCTTTCCAAATTCGAGATTGATTCTGCAAACCAGAAGGAGCTCTCTTTTAAGAGGTGATTAGTTATTCACAGCCAGCGACATTTATTTTCTAGCTACCTGGATATTTAACATAAGATTTGACAACTAGGAAAAACACGTTCTGTGCTTTACTTGCAAGGAGGCAAAACAGTCAAGGAGTGTTTGTTTGCAGAACTCCAAGGGGTGGGCAGGGAAGGGTGGGGAGCAGGGACCTCAGCTGGCCCCGGGAGTCCCTGTTCCTTGTCTGAGGGAGCAAAGTGAAGAGGAAAGTGCCTCTAGAGAAGAGGGAGGAGGAGGAAGGCAGGAAGGAGCAGGGAAAGCTCTGTGGATGAGCTTTCAAGGGAACATTGAGTGAGTGCCTTTGACAGGGAACAAAGGAGAAAACCCAAGGATGATTTCCTCCTGAGTATAATATTTATATGAAACCCATTGTCTTTAAAGCCTGTGCCACTAAAATTAGAAATAGACTCAGAAGGAGTTTAGATAAAGTCATGGACAATTGCCAGGGAATTTAAATTACTTTAAATTAAATTACTCCAGAGGTGTTTCATAAAAGCTCATTTAGCACTCTGTGTCAAGGGGATGGTGTTGGAAACTCTGCGGTAGCCTCCTTTGGGGTGGCTGCTCGGCTCTGCCCCCAACACTCCCTGGGACACCCGGAACCTCAGAAGGGACCCTGGTTGGAGATCAGGACACCCTTGTTGCTGGTGGTTAACACAAGGTCATTCTTGGAGGGGGTGACCCCTAATCCACTGTGACTGGTGTCCTCATAAGAAGAGAGACACATAGAGACCCCAACCACAGGGAAGAGGCAAGTGAAGACAGAGGTGGCACTGGGTACCACAGCCATGGCCCAGGAAGGCAGGGGAGGAAGAGGCCAGGGAGCGTGTCCCCGGGGGCTTCAGAGGGAGGCCCTGCTGACCCTTGGATTCCCAGCTCCACAGCTGGTGTTTGTTTTAAGCCACTGCTGGATGGAATTATGTCCCTCCCAAAAATTTAAGTCACATCCTGCCCCCAGAGTGGCTGTGTGGGAGATGGGGCCTCCTGGAGGTGACTGAGGGTGCAGGAGGCCCAGGATTGGGGCCTTACAGGAGGAGTAGGACCTCTCTCCACCTCTCACCCAAGCAAGGACACACACAGTGGGAGGGTGCCACTGGAAGTCAGCAGGGGCCCTGAACCCCCCTTGGGGGCTCTCTGATCTTGGACGCCAGGCCTTTCTGTTGTTTAAGCCCTGGGGCTTGTGGCGCTTTGTCATAACAGCCCCAGGTGACTGACAACCAGCCTGGCCATGGCCACTGGTCACGGCAGCTGTGGGAAGCTAATATAATCAGGTCGCAGAAGGTTCTGGAAAGCTGAGTCATGACTAGGACGTCCACAGTGTGGATGTCACATTCTAGTGTCTGTAGGCCTCGATATTCATCCGTGGACACAGGTCAGGAGAAGAAGCCCTCTCCCCAGCCCACCAGCAGCCTTGCCCTCCTCCTTCCCAGGAAGCCTGGCTCCCAGCGTGTCTCCGCTCTCAGCTCGGATACATCTGGAACCTCTTCCCTGAGGCTCAGGACCTCATCCTGGAGAGCAGAGTGGGCGGTGGGACCCGGGCTCCAAGGGCACCGCTTCCCTGGGTTCCAGCTGTGTGGGAAGCAGTGCTGGCCCAGTGGGTGTGGACCACAGGGCCCTGGGCTGGGGAGGGGAAGGTGGAGGGAGAGACGCTTTTCTCTCACTGAAGCCATAGAAACAGACCAACCCTGCAGAGGAGGTGCGGTGTTAGGCTGCGGGGGCTGCTGGGGACACGCACCCCAAGCTGGCTTAGAAAACAGAAATGTGTCCTCGGGTTGTTTGGAGGCCGGAATTGCCAGCCCAGGGGAAGGAGGGTGGCTGTCCTCCGAGGGTGGAGAGAGGATGGGGGGCCCCTCTCCAGCTCAGGCAGCTCCAGTCAGCAGCTATATAACACCGGTCTTCACAGGGTGCTCGTCCATTGTTCATCTGTCTTGGCTAAACTGCCCCTTGAAGGCCACCAAGTGGTCATCTTGGGTGGCCCCACCCTGATAGCTTCATCTTAACTTGGTACCAGCTCTTAGTTCAGGCTGCCGTGATGAGGACAGCTGTGGGCCCAGACAGTGGACAGTCGTTCTTCACAGTTCCCGAGGCCGGAGGCCAAGAGCCAGGTGCTGGCTGGAGAGAGCTCCCCATTTGGCACCTTCGTCCAGGGCATGATCCCCTCACAAGGGCTGCACCCTCGTGGCCTAAGAACCTCGCAAAGGCCACATCCAGATGTCATCATGTGGGCCACTGAAGCATTAAGGTCTGAACTGAGGGACACCCACCTTCAGGCTGTCCATAGGGACAGAACCTATTCCCAAAGGAGGCCACAGGTGCCCGTGCCATGAAGAGGCTGCACCATCTTTTCAAGAGCACATTTTAACCCCTGAAGACACCAAAGGCTGCCAGGTGTTCCCTGGCTGCATAAATCTTCCTCCATACAATCTGAAACCTAGAGCTTAGGGATGTCAAGTTGGGCTACTCAATAATTAAGCCGATTAGCATTTTTTTTTTTTAAGTTTGGAACACTCTGGAAACTCTAGATGGAATGAAATGAAGAACCGAGTCTGGTGGCTCCAGCAGAGAAAGCTCACTGGCCTCGGGTGACTCCACCCACCTGTTGGCACTGTCTGTTCCTTGCTTGCAAAAGGAGACCTTGACTGTTAGAGTCTGTAAACAAGTCAAGATGGCGCCTGGCATTTTGCAGAGGGAGTGGTTTGTGAAGTGATGCCAGCAAGCCATTAAGTGTGGAGATTCCTTATTGGTTGACTGCTGTATCTAGTTTATGTTAATTAAGATAAGCTGTGTGGAATGTATAAATACCTCTGTTGTCCTACAATAAACAGCTCCCACTCCTGCTGTATCAATGTACACAAGTTGTTCGTCACCCCCCGGTTATTCTGCTGCAGCCGGACTGCAGCAGATGGTGGCCCGTACGGGGAGCCCCGGGACACTCGGGGGTAAGTGATGAAAAAAAGCTGCCCGTCCACAGATAGGATGGGAGCAAATCTGCTCATCCCTAGGCAGATAGGGCGAGAGGAAAAATGGCCATTTTGAGAAAATGTAGAAGATTGATACAGTATGTTTGTGTCTTGTTTTGTCTTGAAATGTTGTATTGTCTTTGTGATGAAAATATGGAAGGGGTGAGAAGTAAATTACTAAGGGAAGAAGGCACCCCAGTGGAACCAAGAGCAGTTAGGAAATGTGTTGATGGAAGCCCAGGAACTCTAGTCAGAAAGAAAAAGAAAGTTCAAAAAAAGAAGGATTATCAGGAAAAAAGTTGCAGCAAAAGGCTATTGCTGAATACTTTTCGTTACCTGAGGGTGCGTGAATCCGCACAGCGGCTGCCACGTGTGCGAGCCACTCATGGTGCAGCAAAGCTTTCCAAGCAGCGGCAACCGGCTCTTCCCCACCCCCTGCCCTGGGAGGCACAGTCTAGCAGGCTCTTGCTCCCTGTGCCCAGTGGCAGTTTGAGTCCGGAACACTCCCCGGGGCCATCTGGGGCTGCCCGGGAGGCTGAAGGCGGAAGATGGCCCTCTTCCCTGAAGTTTGATCCCAAGGCCAGTAACTACAATGGTTCTCCCACACCTGAAAGCTAATGAGTAATGAGCACTATTAAGGCTTATTTCAAATGTAAAAAACCTTGAGATAATGTACTAAATTGTTCAGAAGGTTGTTTTCTTAGTGCCTGCTGGAATACTACAGGATTTTCTTTAGCCATTGGAGTTCCTGCCTTTCATCCCAGTGCCGATAAGGACAAGGGTGGAAGAATTTCCAGTGTTGCTGAGAACCAGACAAGACTTCGGATCAAGCTAGCTGCCTGCAGAACTTACCTGGACTGTGATTTACCTGGACTCGGAGTTAATCTATTGAGACACTGCTTTACCTAGACTGAGACAACAAACTGTAATCTACAACAAATTGTGACTTGGTATCTTTGCTAACGGTGTCATTGCTGGTATAATTTTTCCAAGGGCTTCTTGCATGGAGCCATCAAGTGGCTTGGTATTGTGACATTTTGTATCCTCCTCTTCTGCTTGTAGCAGATTATTTATGGTGTTTGTGTAAAAACCACTATGGTCATTATTTAAATTAAACAAAAGGGGGAAATGTTAGAGTCTGTAAACAAGTCAGGATGGCGCCTGGCATTTTGCCAGAGGGAGAGGTTTGTGAAGTAACGCCAGCGATCCATTGAGTGTGGAGATTCCTTATTGGTTGACTGCTGTATCTAGTTTATGTTAATTAAGATAAGCTGTGTGGAATATATAAATACCTCTGTTGTCCTACAGTAAATGGCTCCCACTCCTGCTGTATCAATGTACACAAGTTGTTAGTCACCCCCCGGTTATTTTGCTGCAGCCGGACTGCGGCACTTGACACTGCTTCTCAGGGTTGTTGGGAAGGCGAAATGGGGGCTACGTGCCTAAAACACCTGTGGCATGGAAAAGCTCAGTAGGATAGTCCCACCACTTGTGACAGAATGGGTGACATCTCCCAGTCGTGATGACATCCCTCCCAGGTAGAGGAGCAGCACCCCCAGGAGTGCGGGTTGGTGAGGCTCCACCATGTAGGCACCCATCGTCACCTGGTGGCCATGTGGGGAAGCCTCAATTGTGGTTCTCCAAGGAGAATCAGCTTCCCCTCCAATCACAGGCAGAAGAAATGAGAATCCATTAACTGTCTTGTAACTCATCAATTAAAAAGATGACAGGGACGCCATGTGCTTGAGCCCAGGAGAACACTGGAGCGGGAGTTCGCCTTATCTTTCCCTAAGCCATATATCTGTCCATGCCCCTGTGGGTGAGAAAATTGGAGTTAGCCTGAATAAATCTTGTTCTTCCCTATGTGCCCTGACAGCAGGATAGTGTGCAACAAATACTCGTAGATTGAAATAGTGAGTGACTTACTACTAATGGCACAATATACTGGATTTTTATTGAGCACTTAGTATATGCCAGGCAGGCTCTGAGGATGCACCGGATTATGTCCACTGCTGCAGGGACTACAGTATGTAGTAAAGAAACACCCTGCTCAGAATACATGCTTAGCTTATAAAGAATCAGGACCAGATATTTATCCAGTAACAGGAACCATCGACCTCAAAACTGCTTAGACATTGCATTAAAATGGGAATCCACAGATATGGAGACATCTGGTGAGAAAGAAAAGCAGCCAATAAATAGGTATCGGGGTCACATACTCCAGCAAGCCACGTACCTCCTCAGTGGCCCTGGGATGCGAGGTAAACCTTGTCCCATGGTCTCTGGAAACCTGCAGGTCCTGGGCCCAGATGTGCCTCCAATACCAGGTCAGGGGCCAGCTGCAGAGATGCCTCCGGAGCCGCCACCTGGGACCTGGGGTCCGACTTGCTGCTGTTCCGTGACTCACAGGAGATGTGTCCTCGTGCCAGCCTGACACCTACCTAGAGACACTTGAAATCAACAAATTTATATTTGTCCCCACAGTGGAAGTGGCATGCCCTAAGAGCCACACAGAGCTCCCCACTCTCCCTGGGCCCTGAGTTAAACTACAGCGAAATCCACGGGCCCCTGAGGCGACCGCCCCACAGCACCACAGGTAACAAGGGAGACGAGCCAGCTGGTGGGTGACTCGGGTCCTCTGGCCCCAGGTTGGCCCCCGTGGTGTGACCCCCACTCACCCTGGGGTGTGCCATCCCTGGGACTTCACCACTGGGTAGGCAGCTGCCTCTCTGCTACACGTGGGGCCACACCCAGGTGCCATGGGAAGCCAGGCAGGTAGCACATGGGAGTGCAGGTAGCACATGGGAGTGCAGCTAGATGGAAGGCCTCAGGACACCAAGATGGGGGCCACGTAGGGGACAGTGGCTGCTGCCCAGCTCCGGCCAGTGGCTGCTCTCAAAAGAAACCAGTGTCTGGTCTCTTGATTTTACCTATTGGAAATGGTGTACTCTTCCCCGTCCCCCAACACCCAGAATATTCCAAGACAAATAAAACAGCCGAGGGATCAGTCTCTTTCAGGGCCAGAGTCCATATGGAGGCCTCCAACTGATCAACTCTAGCCCCAAATGCAGCCCCCATTCTCGGCCTCCGTGTGGGCACACAGATCTGCTCTATCTGCCCTCACTCCTCTCTGCTCCAGCACCCTCTGCCACTGACAGAGAGCAAAGTACTCCCAAGTTTGATCTTCCCTTGGGGACACTTGTACCCTCTGATCTTCCTCCCCTGCCAATCGCCTTTCCTGATCTACGTCTATGACGCTCCTGAGTGGGCATCAATAACCATCTCTCCGTCTCTCAAGGCAGCACATCAGGAAGGGCTCCCTTACCCAGGTGACTCTTTTCTGCAAGTCCTTATCACTGTGCTGTTCTTTTCCCCACACGAATAGAAAGCCCAGCGGGCGGCAGGGGTAAGGGAGAGGAGAGCAGTGCACAGAGGCTATTTTTACCAGGGCTCTTCTCTCTTGGACTCCATGTGTTGAGCTGGAGCGAGGCAGATTCATGCTGGAAGGGGGTCTTCGTGGACAGGAGCACCAGCAAGCAGGGTCTATTTCTGACTGCAGCTGTCCACCAGCCTGCGTGGGGTGGCTGGGCCCACACATGCTGCCAGCAGGACAGGGCGGTCGCTCTCCGCAGGAGTCAGGGGGTCTCTCCTTCCCTTGGCAGGTTCTCCACGAGCCTATCATGGCCTCCTCTTCCCCGTGAGAGACCTGAGGCCCATGCCAAGCTCCCATCCGCCCATTGACCCAGTGAGCTCTTGGCCTAGAAGACCCTGGGGAGGACACAGGGGCTTGAAACTCGAGTCCTGAGCCTTAAGTGTGGGGCCCACTAGAGTCCGGCCATCTCTGCTGGGAATTCTCAGGTGTG
>NW_026004834.1:9610-34206 GCF_001458135.2 Marmota marmota marmota | reverse complement strand
GGTGCACATCTGTAATCCCAGTGGCTCAGGAGGCTGAGGCAGGAGGATCAAGAGTTCAAAGCCAGCCTCAGCAACTTAGTGAGGCTCTAAGCGAATTAGTGAGACCCTGCCTTAAAATAGAAAAGACTGAGGATGTGACCCAGTGGTTAAGCACTCCTGGGTTCAATCCTTCTACCCCACACCCCACCAAAATAAATAAATAAAATTTTTTTTAGATAAGTATATATATATATATATATATATATATCTATCACCAATAATGACTGTTGTGTAGTGTGGGGACAGAGTAGCATGTGACAACCTGTGTGTCCACGGGGCCCCTTTGGTAACATGTTAAATAAGTGAAGTGGGATGTTGAGCTTGGGCCAGCTGTGGCCAGCCTTCGAGACAGACCTGATAACCTCAAGGTTTTGATTTCTTCTTTTCCTGGTACCAGGGATTGAACCCAAAGGTGCTCAACCACTGAGCCACATCCTCAGTCCTTTTTATTTTTTATATTGAGACAGTGTGTCACCAAATTGCTTAGGGCCTCACAACATTGCTGAGGCTGGCTTTGAACTCACGGTCCTCCTGCCTCAGCCTCCTAAGTCACTGGGATGACAGGTGTGCACCACTCCCCCAGCTCTCAACCACTGATTCTTATTTTTTCCTTGAAACTTGGCCAACCAAGATCCTTGTCCACCCTCACCCTCCACCTGCTCCATGACACCCAGGCAACACCCAGCTGAATTTCCTCATACAGCCTTCAGCTGAGTAGATTCTTTTCTTAGGTAAAACAGATAAAAATCTAAAGAAAACTTAAAACAGAAAACCAGGCCTCCTCTCTGGGTGGGGAGCAGAGCTTTGTGCGAGGTTTGCCGGCTCTGTGGGGTCAGCCCCTCACTCCTGTGCAGCACTGAAGTTCCTGGAGGCACCCATGCCCGTCTCCTGGGGCTTCCAGGCCCCAAAGATGTCCCTGAAACTGCACAAATCAGCGACATCATTGAAAAACACTCAATGGGTCACCACTTTGACCAATTTCCTCAATCACAGACTGAGCTTGCGCACCTGCTGGAGCCGCCCCTTTCAAAGCACAGACCAGGAAGGTCAGGGATCCTCTCCCTGCCTGTGGCCTTGTCTCTTGGCTGAACTAAACTTGAACCTGGGGAGCTGCTTCCTACAAAAAGACCCAAAGGAACCTTTAGTGACTCGTGGCTTTATTTTTATACTTTTTTTTTCCTTAAGAATAAAAAAAGGCAACAATTCTGGCAACTTCTGTTGGTCATGTCCATTTGCACCCTAGATGCCAAGAGCCTGGATGGACACACGTCCCCCTGACTTGGGAGGGAAATGGGAATGGCTAGTGCTTTCCTTGAGGCTGCTCCTTTGCTGTCCCCTGCACCAATCTTCTCCTACAGTGCTGTGTAAATTAATTTGTGAGCAAATCAAGAAACCAACAGAAGACCTGTGAGCCATTTCATACGGAACACAGCTGGCTCAGAGGACTCAATGTCTGTGATGCCACTTTGCTAAGACCTGTGTGTGCATGTGTGTGTGACAGTCAGGGAGGACTGTGTTTTGCTGCATCAACAAGCAAACCCAAAGTCTCGGGAGTGTGTGCAGTGGGTATATTTCTTGCTTTCATGACATGCCCACCATGGGCTGGAGGGGCCCTGTATTCTGTCCAGGACTGAGGACAACAGAGCCCCTCACAAGGCATCAGCCATAATCACCATGAGGGAAGGGGAACAGGTCCCTTTACTGGGGCTGTTGTGAGTTTCTTTGCTTCTTCTAGCCATTGAGATGTAAGATATTTTATTTTTTTTTAATTTTGCACTCCTGAAGCCTAATCACCTCCTCAAGCTCCTTCCTGATGTGACAGGAAACCTGAAGCCATTTCACAAGTCTATCACGTTCATGGGGGTCTTTCTGACCTGGGAGCACATCTGGGGCAGCAGGGACAAGGAAGACACAAGAGAAGCAGGTGTTAAATGTTGTTCTGAAGGCGTGCAACTGAAGTGAGAAAGCACAGGTGAACTGGCCCGCTGAGCACCCAGGAAACCTACCAGCTCCGGCTCCAAGCACTGAAGGAGCAGCGTTGGTTGCAGAGGCCTCTGACCAATCTCAGTGCCACACGCTCCTGACACCCCCGGGTGCTGCTGGCAGACAGCGGATCTCAGAAGAGAGGGAGGCACTGCAAGGCCACCGTCCCCTCAGCAGCTGTGGACGGACCCTTGGTGAGGAAGTCGTCAAAACTGAGGCCCCCCTGTCCATCCAGGAGCAGAGGGAGGCCGCGGGCTGAGGGCTGGACAGGTATTAAGTCAGACATAGATGCAGCAGAGATGTTGGGACATCAGGGAGGAAACTCGCCCTGTCGTGTCTCCAGGCAAATCGCCGCCTTTGAGTTCCCTGTCTCGATCCCAAGCGAAAAGAAAATTTCTCCTACCTTTGCCCCCAGCAGGAAGTCACCTGGGGGCCCGGCAGTGGGCCAGCGCTCAGAGACACCTTCCAGAGGGTGTGCTCACCCCACAGAGACGGAGGGTGCCCAGGCAGGGAAGGAGATGCTCCTGGACACCAAGCTGGCAAGAGATGCATGCAGCTTTGAAGAGGATTGGCATGAGTCCCTGATGCACAGAAGGTCACCCACCCTGGCTCTCTGGACCCATGGAGGGTCCTCCTTGCCTTCGGGCACCGGGGAACGATCATGTCACCATTATGGTTTTTGAGTCTACCCTCCCAGTGAGGAATGCGCACCTTCCTGGAAAGGGTCTCCATGGTGCAGGACACAGTCTGGGAAAGCTTAGGTGACATGCAGTTAGCTGGTGTCAGCAAACCCAGGCAGGTGGGGACCCACTGGGTGAGGAGGCTCCTCTTCAAGCCCCGTCCTCCTGAGCTCGGGGCCCCAGGAACACAGCAGAAGAGGGCAGGCACTGGGGTCCTCCTCTGGACCTGACCTTCCCACCTCCCCCTGTGGTCCATCCCCAGCAGAGTCCACCCTTTCCCCACACTGTCCTTCTTAGCCCATGTCTGGTAGCCACTTGTGCCTTCTGATAGAAGATCTCAGCCCTCCAGGGAGCTTCTCTGGATCAGTGTCCTGCTTCCCCTGTAGCTGGGTGGTGCCCGGATCTGAGGGAACACACCCAACCCAAAAGGCTGCCAGGGAGATTCTAGAGAAGAGCTTCAGACAACAAGGAAGCCAGCAGTCCCCACTCCCCACCATTTCTTTTCTGGGTGTGACTCCCATGTTGAGATGTGATGCTTGGAACCTCTCCAGCTCCTTTGTGACCATGAGGCAACCTTCATGAAGATGAAGAACCATCCAGGAGGGCTGACAGAGAGAACTAGGGAGACGCTGATCATGATGCAAGTGGGATTTTATTTTTCTTTCCTTTTTTCTTTTTAACTAGACAAATAATTCCTGTTTATTGGTAAACCTTAGGAAACACTAAAAACAAAAGAGAGAGAAATAAAACCGTCATCCCCAGGACCTCAGGCCATCTATGTTTCTTGTTTCTCTCTTGGTGCTGTAGGTTTTGCTTATTATTAACCCTCCCCCTGCACAGGACACAGACTCCTTAGCTCTCTGTCTCCCTGCCCTCCCTTCTCCAAACAGAGGCCGTCAGCTCTGGGTGACCCCATGAGCTTGCTCCTAAACCCAGTCCTGGGGCTGCCTCCTGCAAGGGGCCTGTGTTACCAGCTTTCTGACCCTTGGACACATGCCCTAAGGTCATCAGCCTGGGAAAGATCCATCTTGGCTTGCAGTGTTGGAGGTCGCTGTCCCTGGCCTGCTAGCCTGCTGCTTTGGGACTGCATTGAGGGGCAGGTCACCCTCGAGAGTGTGTGGCCAAGCAAAGCAGCTGACCTCCAGGCCAGGAAGTGAGGGAGAGAGGAGGGGCTGGGGGTACGCTCCCCCTTCCCAGCACATCCCTGCCTCCCGGCCCCTCTTCTCAGAGGGTCAGCACCTCCCACGCTAAGGACCACACCTGCTGCATGGACCTTTGGGACCTCCAAGGTATGCACCAGGCCACGCTGTTTTCCTTAGGATGTGCGTGGGCCACCAGGGTTTCCACAGCAGGGTGGGCCAGGTGCTTCCCGGTGTGTTGCTGGAGATGTTGGCACATGCGGGAAAACTCTGTTTGCTCCTCGCAGGAGTCTCAAGCCCTCTCTTTGGAGGCTTGGGGGCCAAGGGGACAGCAGTTCAAGGCCAAGACAATCTCCTCACAATAGCAGAGGAAGCTTCCGGAAGGTGGAAGTCACGGGTGCACTAAGAGGTGGCCCCGTAGTCACTGCAGATCCAGGGCCTCTCCAGGGACCCACACTGGCCACCAAAGGACACAAAGGACACAGGCTGTGGGCTGAGAGGGCCTTACCAGACAGGGTGGATGCTGAGTGAGTGTTTTGGAGGGTCTGGGGGTTCACCTGCGCAGTGGGAGGTGTGGTTGGAAAAGCAAATAGTGAGGAAAGCCAGGCGTATGAACAACTGTCTCTAAACTGCTTTGATGTCAACAAACTTAAACACACGCTGCTCAAATAAGACTCCTGATCCTTTGCAGAAGGCACCGCTTTAAAAAATGCAGCCATGCCTGACAAAGTCCGAAGGGTGCTTTTGTGAGATTTCCAATGCTTAAGTGTGTGCACGGCTGAATTTCTAGGTATGTAAATCGGAGCTTGGTGCAGAAGGAACCTGATTCCCTGACACATGCCTCCACGCACTTAGAGCCTGGAGACACAGGGCCAGGGTGCCGCTGGGTCCCTGGTGGGATGGCTCTGTCATCAGACTGGTCTGAGCCAGTGACAAACAAAATCAGCACCAACGCATGCTCCTCTTCAAAACAAGTGATCCTCGAGTGGCTGCAGTTAGCTCCTCATTATGGCAAGCAACACCACCCTCTCCCTCTCCAATATGTGCACACGTTGTGATTATTCTTTAGCAAATCATAGATCAGGATGAGCGTCCGGTCAAGTGTCAATCAAGACGAGCAGGTTCTCCTGAGATGGGGTAGGCAATCCTGAGGAGCGCAGACTCTGGCCTGGTATGACAGCCTGTACAGACAGGAACTGGTTCCTTCTCTCTCTACATGTCAATGTCACTTTCTGGAGTACAAAGATAACAGGTGAAAACCTCGATGGATAAGTGGACCATGGTCAGAACAGGTGTGACATTACAATGTGGACCCACCACATCCTTGATAACCAATCCAACAGGGAACTCTCCAGCCAGCAGCTGGGGGTGGTCAGGACTTGGACAGCAGCTCTGAACATCTCCATTGGCACTCCACTGCCTGCCAAGGACCAATCAGAGACAGCCGATGTGCTGCCCCTCAACCAAAGCACTTGGGGAGCATAGCCCCCAAGGGCTATCCAGAGCAGCCCTTGCCCCACTCTGTGTCTTCCCCACCACCCACCTGCCTTGGAGATGGCCAAACGCAAAAGGGTAGCCAAAGTCCTAGTTTAGTGGCCAGTGCTGCTCTCACCGGGGACATCTTTGTTTATCCAACAGGAATAGCACCACTTTATCATCATGTTGCTACAGGCTTTGATTAGGGCTCCGAGCTGTGCCCAGTGTTTTGTGGACACCTTAGATTTCTGTCTCCCTGCCCAGTATGGTCAGGCCCTCCTGAACCTGGAACCTAGAACAATAGCTACAGAAACATAGAGCGACCTCTCTGGACTTGCTCTTCCTTGACAATGAGCAGAGAGCTGAGTTCCTGCTTGCCAGAGGACCCAGAGCTTCAGTCCTCAACACACACGCAATCACCTGGAGATACTTTACTCTGTACCTGCAGCACCGGTTCAAATCCTGGGCTTGCAGGGAAGTTGCCCGGAGGGTCTGTGGTTTATTGACGTGGAGAGAGGGTGCGCATGCTGGTGGGACTCACGGGGGGATTGAGGGGCTCTCTGAGGACTCTGGCTGTTGTTATTTGATTTTCCTCAGGAATCAGCCAGGCTGAAGATACTGCTCTGCATGTACAAAAATAGATTTCCCCAAATGGATGCATTGGCCCAAGAGATGATAAATTGCACTTCTCCCCACTGTGCAAATCAGAAATGGAAATAGATGAAGCAAGGCCAGAGCAATGTCATGACAGAGGGGGCTGGATTTCCGGAGGAGGCTCACCATGGAGAAGAGGTGGCTGGGGTCAGAGGTGCCCCCTGCTCTGGGCACAGAGATAAGCAGGGACGAATCTCCAGTTACACAGCAGGTCCTGGGTGGCTCTTATCGCCCAAACCTGCATTTATATTGACTTGCATATTCTTCAATATATTCACAGCCCTACTGTTTTAAATGGAAATAAAATCAACTGAGCAGGTCCCAGGGAATCCCTGGAAAGCCGAGGAGGAGAAATCTTCCTCCTCTTTAACAACAAACAACAAACCAAAAATACATTCTCAAAGCATTTATTAGAAATTCCTGCACAAGGTAGATGTCTGCCGGGTTTTGATGAGCACAGTATTGTATAAATGTCTACCTAATCCCAGCCCAGAGCCGGGCCTGCTGATCTAAACAAATGGAGGAGTCCCCTCCAGACAGAGTCCAGCTCATGTCCCACAGCACATGGCTATCCAAGGCCTCAGAGAGGGGGAGTTGTTAGAACGTTGGCCGTGGTCAGAACATCCCTTAGAGATACGAAGTCGTCTGTTTCACAGCTAGTTTCTTGGAACTGATGGGAGAAAACCTCAGGAAGAGGTAGGTGAACTGGCCGAAGGCTGCATCAGCAACTGGACACAAAGGTTCTTCCTGGTTTAGGGACCAAAGCTTGTTTCCATTTGCTCTGCTTTTGGTCTTTAGAATAATAAGGGTAAAACTATCTGCTATTAATGAGCAAGCCCCCAACATACAATGGTTCAAAGAGGATCACTATGAATTCCAGAGCCAATGCTGTGACTAGTGAGCAGTTCTCCTGCGCGGCATGATCCAGGGCCCTTCCACCTGCAGCTTTGAGCTTGGGTGCAGCTGGGTGGGCATCCAGCAGGAGAAACCTCTGCAGAGGTACAGGTTGGTTATGAGAGGCTGGCACAGGTGGGGATGGGAGGGCGGGGCTGGGAGGGCAGGGCTCCCCAGCTGCTCACCTGCCATTGTCTAGAAGTTGGTCACATGGCTCAGCAACTACAGGGAGCCTGGGAATAAAATATGACCCAACGGGGAGAGGAAGCTGGCCCAGCCAGTGAGGATCCAGTCTCCCTTGAGTCTTTAAGACCCAGGACAAGAGTTGACAAATACCCAGGAGCCAGGGGGAAGCACAAACTCCCACTGTATTGTTCTCCCAAAAGAAGGTGATTTGAAGACATAGTAGAAAGACAATTCATCCGTAATTTTCAAAATGAAATGTTCCAAGTGTCAGAAGACCTAAATGGCACAAAGTGGGTATCAATATAAAATGTAAAATAACCTCTCTTCTCCCCAAGGTGGAAGAGAAAGGTATAGAGTATTTGCACACACACAGAAAAAAAATAGCCTATTATAATTGGCGATAGGATATTCCAGAGGGAACTTTTTATTTGTATGTCCTAAGCATGGACATGAGCAGACCCAGCTGGTCAATCCACACAAAGCCCTTTGCTCCCCTACAGGCACAGAAGGGTGTTGAAAAAGCAAGAGCCTCAGTGTCTGGCTGGTGCATGGCTGGCGGAGCTCACAGAAGTATTTGCTGGGCCAGGTGACTAACGTGTAAGAGAGCGGAGCAGGGAGCACGCTGGGCTGGGCTCAGCCATCACTCCACCTGCAGCACCCTGCAGTGACTCACCTGCAGCAAGCCTGAGGCTGAGCTGTGGTTACCCCTGCCTCAAAGATGAGGAAAGCCTATCAGTGGGTGGAGATGTGATAGTTCTTCCTACCAGGGAGAGGTTTGCATAAAATGCCCTCAGGCCCCATGAGGGACTGGCTTTATGCTAAAGCTGTGAGAGGGAAGCAGGCAGGATTCTCCTTCTTGGTTGAGCCACAGGGGTCACAGAGGTAACAGCAGAGAATGATGAGGGACGACCTTGCCTGGGAACCTGTGTCCCAGCACTGGCCTGAGCTCCTTGCCCCCACTGGTGAGGCTTCAGCAGACCAAGGGAAGCGTGAAGGCAGGAGGAGCAGCAGGGGAAGGGGGCAGGTGGGGCTCCAGGGGCCAGAACCCTGGGGCAGGAGCCTGCGTGCCCTGAGACCACGGAAGCGCTGAGGCACAGAGGGGGCGGCTCTCTTCAGGGGTTTGGGAGTCTCTCCTGGGATCCACCTTTGTGTCCACCAGAGTCCAGAGACGCCACCTTCATGCCAGTAGAGGCTCTCACCAAATTTTGGACAATTTTCCATTCCCAAGACAGGATGCTGTGGGGGAGGGGGGCATGGAGAGCCTCTGCCTGGCTTCCCTGTACAGCCAGAGGGGCTCTGGATTCCAACAGATGCCCACCTACTCACCACGCAGTCTTGAGACAGCTATTTGCATGCACCCATGAGCAACCCTGGAATAAACACTTAGATTTTTAGAATCAGTTTCATCCTTTGTAAAAGTGAAACAACAATATTGCTTCCCTCAAGGTATGTGTGTGTGTGAGGGTGTGTGTGCACGTGTGTGTGACTTAGATCTAAGCATGAGCAAGTTGCCCATCTGGGGCACAATGCATGTGGCCTCCGGCAAACACTGACCCCTCCTTATTAACGCGGTTCCTGCTTGCCAGCAGATTGTCCTTCTCTTGACGTGCTTGGCTTCCTCGCAGCTTAAGCATCATGGGCTTGGAAATGGCTGACATTTCTCCATGTTTTAGGAAATATTATCTCCTTGGCAGTCTTCCGTTTGGACAAGCTGTAACAATGTCTCTGATTAGAATTGCCTACAATGCAACAACAAATATTGGTCTCTGCTTTATTTCCTAAAATCCATCCACATGTGCATGAGCGGCGCTGAGTGCCCTCCCTGTGGTTTGTCCCGGCCACTGTCAGGTTTGCGCCCTCCTGCCACCCCTGTATCTCCCCACCCCTCCCCCGCTCTGCTGACTCTCTGCACCACTTCACTCTCACACCACTCTTCCTGGTCTTCTCTCCAAGCATGATCAGGCAGCAAATGGAAACATGCAACTCTTTGTATAAAAATCAGGAAGAAAACTGAAGTCAAAAGTAGCAAAACCTACAGCTATTTCCTTTAAAAACATATTATCTAGGAAAATGTCATGTGTCATAATTTTATACAATACCATAGATAATACTTGATAATGTGATATCTGGACTGGTCATACATTTTTCTGGCTTGCTTTTCTGAAAATTCATTATTAGATAATAAAAATTTATATTGTTTCATGTTTCCAATAGTTATAAATGAAAACAATGTCAGTTGCTCTTGGCAAATGCAAATTAATTTTGATAGTTTTTAATTTTGAGAAGGATTTTTTTTGCTGATGCAACTATTACTGGAGCTATTTAGAGTATTATACAGGCTACAACAAACTTGGGATAAATTTCTGGTATTGTGAAATATGTGTCTTAGCACATTGTGAGGCGATGACACGTGCAGAACGACTTTTCCAAAAATATTAACTTTTCATACAAATCAGTTTTGTGTATATCTCAGTTTAATTGTAAGTGTGAATTCACACGAAGGCATTTCAGCATCCTAAGCTCATTGAGGTCTTAGAAGAAATGCAAAGTGACTTCCTGCTTTATGTATAATTCAAATATGTTCCACAGCTCCAATTTCAGTTTAATTCTTAATTGTATTCTGGCTAATAATTGGTTTGTTAGAAGCATCATAAAAGTAGCATGATTTTTTTCACTGAATGCAGAGATATGTACATTTAAATTCTGCATCTGAACCTGTGGATATTTGCTTTGCAACATGGTGACAGTTTTCAAAACCTGAGATTGTAATTCAGAAGAAGGCTCTAGCTCCGAGATTATGTATTATTAAGTTGTCCACGTGAAGGTCTTTATTTGGTAGTAACTTGCTGACAAGTTTCAGTCTCTGTTAGGAAGTCACAGCCATGGGCTCCAGGGCCTCAGCGACTAGCTGGATCCCACCTTAGAGGTTCAGGGCCTCCCAGGACATCTGGAAAGGTGCAGGAGGAACACAAGGGCACGGGGTACTGGCCACAGTTGTGTTCATGGATATGTACAACACAGAAATGGACCTACTGGCTCCGCTTCTATAGTGGAATCATGGGAAATTAAAAAAAGACCCCTTACTGCTGTGTCTTTGGATTTGTGTCATGAGTATCACATACAGAGGAGTTCCAATCCACAGGTGTGTGTGCACGTGGGTGTGAGTGTGTGCGTGTGTCTTCCTGAATGTGCACAGGTCAGGATTCCTAGTCTAGCCCACCCCTGTCTAACTGCTGAAGGCATCATCTCATGAGCGCTGGGGCTACCAAGCAGTTCAGGCTGATTCCTGCGCTCCTCAGCCCCTTCCTTCTTCTCCACAGTCTAGACTCTAACTTTCAGAGGCTTAAGAAGAACTGAGGTGGGAGGTTGCTAGCTCTCAGTGTCTGCTGCTCAGCTATGGTGCCCACAAGATGGAGTGATCTGTCTGAACCTCAGCCCTCCTGACCGCCCTAGAGCTGTTCACTTTGCCTTCTAGTCCCCTCCTCTGTCCCAGTCATAAGGTGACCCAGTCCTTGATCTCCCTCTGAGACCAACCTGGTTGACCAGCTGTCCAGGGTATCTGTCATCCTCAATCACAAAGGACAGTATGGCTGCCCCTCACAGGGGTAGGAGGGCAGGGTTTGTGTCGCCAGCCACTTGCAGAAGACGTGCATGACCCTACCCCCTCTTCAATGCCAGGGTGACACAGTACCTGATGTACGTACAGCTGGAGAGGCAGAGGGCTCAGGGCTCCCAGTCTGGGCTCTCCAATGCCATCCCGTCCACCACCCCAGGAAGCAAATGGGCAAAGCCCACCTTCTTCTCCTTCTGAGATGACCCCCACCACCCCAAGTACACAGGATCTTTGTGGATTCTAGATTCTGAGTGAGCTTGGAAAAAAACCATTGCTTTTTACCTATTGTTTAGATGAAAACTTGAAAGTTTGAAGAGGCTCACATTCTTATAATTGATATCACATTTTCTTTCAGGAGCTTGGGCCTCTGTTGGAGTTTCAGCATTTGAGTTTAAATCAAATCTGAGCCGGGTCCTGGCTCATTTGCTTTGTGATTGAATGATCACAGTGTGACAGTCCAGGGCAGTGAGCCTGAGCGTCCCGGCTGTTTGGGTTGGAGAAGCGCAATAAGTTGCAAGAAATGACAGAACACAGCAGGCCCTCCTTGGTATTCTGCAGTGACCTCTGTGTCTGCGCACAGACCGCCAGCTCACCTGGGGCTTCCCTGCTTGCCCAGCAGGCCCAGGGCCAGTGCAGAGATCCCTGCTCTGTGCAGGGCTGGCTGCAGTGTGACTCTCCCCTGGCAAAAGCAGAGAGATGAAGGGGTGAAATGTCAACCACCCAGGGGAGGCCAAGATGCTCCCGGGAATGGACCAGACAGAATTAAATAATCCTTTCCTTACCCAGCACATATAATATCCATTTTCACATTTACTTCAAGCAAAGGAATTTAAGTAAATTTTCAGTGAAAGTTTAACCAACTCATCAAAATACATGAAAGAAATAGAAATGGACAATTGGTGCCTCCGACAATCAGTTGGTTTCTACATCCAGGACTGACGGGAAGCCAGGTCCTCCCTCGTGCCCTGGCTCTTGAGCCCACAGAGAGCCCTTTACAGTTTTCACATCTGTTAAAATAACAGAAGGTCCAGGGGTCAGCAGAGCTGGGGGAGCAGCCTCCAGTCAGGGAGGAGGCGGCTCTGGGAGCTGGGGTGTGGCCTCTCGCCAGCAGGGGGCAGTGTAGGGGCAGTGCATCTTCAGCCCAAGCCCAGGAGCACAGAGCTTCCCTGCAGGCTGCCCTCCCAGAGGGTGGCCCTGTCACAGGGCCTCCTGTGGGTTACTTGTTGTTTTACCCTCAGATTACAGTTGTGGTGTCTTGTTTTCTAAAGTGCTGTTTGCTCTGTGTTTTCCTGTGCTAAACTTCATGGCCGACGTGGGAACATTGAGTCCACCTGGTTGGAAGCAGGTGAAATGCATGTGGTGAGATGCCAGCTTTGGTCCTCGAGAGGACTGGCTGATCTTCCAAGGACCACGGCCCTTCCTCCTGAGCCTCGGCATCTCTGTTCTGCACCAGCCTCCTGCATAAGCTCAGAGGTGTGCACGGCCGAGTTCTCCTCAACAGCCCTGGAGAGAGATGGGCGCTGGAGAGATTGACGGTGGATAAGCAGATAGATGATAGGTAGATGGTGGATGATAAATGACAGATGATAGATGGATGGGTGATAGATGATAGTGAGATAGGTGGATGGTAGGTGATAGAGAGATGATTGATAGATGGTAGATAAGATAGATGGTAGATGATAGATGGTAGATAAGTGATAAATGATAGATGGTATGTGATAGATATAGATGGTAGATGAGAGATGGTAGATGATAGGTAGTGGGCACAATTCGGCTTAATCTACTCTAACTTGACATTTTATGTAATTGGTTGATCTTGTCAACCCCTCAAATTATTTTTCACATTTAAAATTTTCTCATACTTTCTTGCTTTTGTTTAATCATAAACATCTCATTACATACAAGTACCATATTAAAAACCAGAGTAATTAACACCCGCATTCATTGGAAGGCACCGTCATTTGTGGATGGGAACCCTGCGCAGTCCTAGTGAGTGTTGGGCTCTCTCTCACCGTGTGCCCAGGGCCGCAGCCCCACTGGGTCCTCATGCATGGGCGCCCTGGTGATCCTCCTTCACAGGTGAAGTCAGGAGATATTCTCACCTTTATTTTCATTCCAAAAGAAATTCTTCATCCCAATTCAATAAATAAGCTACCGGAATGGTGCTGGGCTGCTTGAATGCGCAGTCAGTGCAGGGAGATGGGACTTCTCTGTACTTTGCATCCCCCAGGGGCAGTACACTGTTGCGTTTCTCATGACAAAAACACTCAGGGTCACTCCAGGTGAACTGGGCTGCAGGAAGTAACCACACAAGAGACAGATATACCTTTTTCTTTGGGGGTCCTGTGAAGGCTCTTCACAGAGAGAGAGAGCCCACATGTGCTTACCCCTTTTATTGAGGAGAAGCCATTCAAATGAGGCAAGGGGTCAGGTTTCAGGGGGCTGAGTCTAGCTTCATGATGTCTGCTGTCAGCAGGTTGACTGACATCTAGGAAGGCCACACCCAAGGGCAGAGCAAGAGAAGGGGACACACAGAAGGCGATTCCATGGAACATTCTATCCCAAACAGGGAAAAGGGGTAATATCACAAAGGAACAGGTGAGCAGAGCTTGATCCATGGGGCTGCAGGAAGGTGTGCCTACGCATCAAGACACATTCTGCCACTTTGAGGATCAGGGCAGCCGTCTAGGGCCACTATGAAGGTGACCAGATCACTACAAAAGTGACCGACAGAACCACTACTGATCACAGGAAGGAAAATGCTGATCACTCAGTGCGACCACCCCCCACAGTACACATCAGAGGTGGACTTCTTGTGAGGTTGGTCACATCATCGAGAAGATGGTCTCTCCAGCGATTCTTCACCTGGACTCCACAACAGAGTTCCATAGCTCCCTTCACCTGACCCACGTGCACATTTAATGTATCTTATTTATTTCTGCATATTGTATGATATGTGTTGCTATTGTCAAGGAAATAAAGAAAATAATCTTTTCTCCATTAAACACTCCCAAGAAGCAAAATAAAAGATATAAATATTGGTGAAGAGCAAGAGACATTACTCTTTTGAAGACAGCATAGTCATTTGCAGGAAACCCCAGGAGAATCTACTAAAATATAATATCAAAAACAATGAAGAAGGAGGATAATACAAAAATATATAAAAATCACCAGGTTCCTGTAAAATAATGAAGGAAGTTATCTATTTGTACCTAAATGCCTTCTATAAATCATAACGTTTATGTTGAAAAATGTCTCTTTCTTTGCTAGTCACTATTTGAATCTATAAAATGCTCATTGTTTATATTGATCAATGGTGTTTTACTTATTAGGATCTTTTAAAGTATAAGTTCTTAAATTATATTGTGGCTAGAAAGTCGTGGTACCCTGCACCGAGGTTCACCTGACCCATGTGACTTTCCAGAGGGACTTGTCTCCATTTTGAGAGGCCTGGGAAGTTCAGGGGTATTCAAAATTACTGTGGTATTCGATGACTAAAGGCTGGTATTCTCGGTTCTAGAAGGATCCAGAGTTTGCCCATTTGTTTCTCTACCCTTTGTTTATGTATCCACTGCCAGAAACCTGTCTCCAGCGCCCTTGCCAGCTGGGCGTGTGCCAGCTCTGACTCATTTCCTCACATGGGACCTGCTTTACTCTCTTCACTCTCTGGACCATCTTTGGGGATGCACCAGGGCTGGCTTCCTGGGTGCACGGCCTGCCTGGTGACAAGGCAACTGGCTCAGCAGGGCTCAGGGCTCTATGGTTGCATCTGGTTGCACACATCACTGTGCCCAGTGCTTTGCAGTTGTGTCCTCATGTCCTATGGGGTCCCTGCCCATGTCCGCCTAGTGCCTCAGCTAACTCCTGAGTCTTGGCCACCCTGTCCCCTCTGACAAGTCATGTTTGTTTGAGTCCAGAATCTGCCATTTACAGGCTGTGGGGTCAGTGCCACGTTATGTGACATCTCTTAATTTACTCCTGGGCGAGAGACCAGCAATACCCACTGCAGGGGAAAGAGGGCTGGCTCTGGCAGCACCCCTCCTACTGACTGATCATATCGTCACCATCATGAGTCCTAACTGGAAATTTGGTCCTAGCAGGTGACAGGCTAATTCCAAAGGGTCAGTGGCTGCTGTGTTCATCTATGAAGCAGCTTCACTGGAACCAACAGGGATAGAAAGTCATTTGACCTGAAAGGGAAGGGCCGCGGGCTGCTGCAGTGTGGGCATTGGGCAGGTTAAAGTCAGCCCACGGAGGACTTTTCCTGCAGGAGTCGTCCCAGAACTCCAGGCATGCGTGGGTGTGCAGAGAAGGACACAAAGCCCTCACAAATCCAGAGAGTGATTTCATTTTAGGAGTGTGCGTGTGTGGGCTTCTGTGTGCGGTTCACGCCCACATGAGTTTCTGCATCTGTGCATGAAAGTGTGAGTGTGAATGTGTGTGGGTCACGTGGTGTCTGTGAACTCGTGTGTGTGCGTGTGTGCGTGTGTGTGTGTGTGCTATATCCTTGCAGGGGGTCTGTATAGCATGCCTGTGTGTGTGTGTGTGTCGAGTGTGTGTCTATGTGTTTATGTGTGGTGTGTGTGGGTGTGAACACATATGCATGTCCATGCAGTACATGTATCCATGCGTGTGTGTGCAGGTGGTGCAACATGGCAGGAGTCAGGTGGCTGGGGCTGCCATCCCAGCGCCTCTGCTGACTCTGCCTGTGGATGTGACACCAGTGACATTCCGGTGACTCCCCACCCTCATCCTTGAGAAGGACGGGTCGGTGCCCCCACTGGGTTTTGGCAAAATTGGACCAAGCCAGCAGAGCCAGGAGCAGAAGAAGTGCCCCTTGACATGGTGTTGACCGTTCCAGGGGCCTAAGCCCCTTGCAGTCCACAGGGGCTTCCCATTCCCAAGATCTGAAGGTCTGGTATCAGGTGGGACACTCCAGCTTGGCCCAAAGCAATGCTTGCAAGGAAGGGACACCTGGCAGAGGGAAGGGCAGAGCTGCTTGGATATGGCCAGGCCTTCCTTCTATCAAGCCACCACCCCCAGACCTCAAATACCACATTCACTCAGGGCCCGAGTTGAAAGAGTGCCCCATGGGTCCACATGCAAACCAAGCTCCAAGCCAGCCGCATTCCCTGGGCCCAGCTTGCCCCGGCAGATCTGCAGGTGGGCACCACGTGGCCCACACACAGTGGAGCAGGGTCAGGTGCCTCCTGATGGCACAACCCTGAGCCAGACCCCTGACGTCACCACATGTCATTCAAGTCCATCCAGATACTCAGAGCATGGAGTTTCACTGTCCCGTGTCTGATGAGGGACCTGACCCCCATACCCTGCTCAAGGTCACACAGCGTGGAGCGGCAGGCGGATTCACAGTAACAGGCTCCTTAGGGTGTAAAAGTCACTCCAACAGCAACACCTTTCCTTAGACCCCTCCCCAGATCACAATCCAAGCTTGCTCTGAGCAATGAGATCTTGGAGAAGGTCCCCTGTCCCTGAGGTGTACTGTGTCCTCTGGTGAAAAGCCAAGGGAGTGATGGGTCACAGATTTGGGATTTGTGACTCTGTATTGTAAATGATGACATGCCCTTTAATAATCTTGACCTCCGGGAGAGAAAGCCAGAACTCTGCTCTGAGGCTGAGAGAAGTCAGAGCAGGGGCCATATGTGATTCCTGAGCCCCTGCAGGACACCCAGGGCCCAGGCCTGGGCTGCTCTCCCTCTCACACCAACCTGGCTTCCAGCTCCCCTCCCAGAAGACCAAGGTTAACTGAGGTGCTGCTCACCTGTGACCCTTGAAGCCTGGTGTCTCCTGGTCGAGCTGGACCCGACCTTGACTGACACTCCTGCTCTGCACCCTGCTCACCCGCCTTGCTCTGGGACACCACATACTCCCACCTTCCCCTCGTTGTCTCTATTTCCTACTGTAAAACTTTCCCAGTGTCTAGAATCTCTTTAGTCAGAACAGAAAAAGCAACTCTGCAGCCATTGAGCTCTTTCGATTCTGCTACTCAGCATGATCCTAAATTACTCTAATATTTTGCATCCGTGACAGAAAAATACAAAAGGTGACAGATGAAATGTAGGTCATGCCGACTTTTTTTTTCTGGCCCAATAAAAGTGCAAGTCCACTCAAAAAATCTTCCCTGACAATTATAAATAGGGAGAAATAATGTAAAAGTGTGCTATTTGAGATTGGGCCATCATAATCATTTTAACGTGGTTACAAGCACATTTCTGAGTAAATCTACAATAAGCTGCCTGGAGCTGGTGTTGCCAAATACAGTTCTGAGAAGCCCTTGGAGCCGAGAACTAAAAAAGAAATAAATATTTTTTTAAAAAAAAGAAGCCCTTGGAGGGGAGAAGCGTTGGATGCTAAGCAAGTCGTCAGCATGAGATGAGTTCAGTTGGAGATATTCACATGGATGATATGGGTCCCAAAGAGTGAGGGAAAGGTGGGGCCTGGGGAGGGTGTCTCTTTTGATGGTAAAACCCCGACGTTCTAACACGTGATATCCAGTTCCAGCAGCAGTTGGATTTTATACTCAGCATCCGTGTGGTCAAAGAAATTAGGACATTTAAACTGGGACTGAGGAAAAGACATTGTGCTTGTAGGTCAGTCCTTTGTTTAACAAGAGCTACGCATCTTGGCATCCCAAAGTCATCAACCTGAGAAATCCCAAGGCCCACAGCTCGGCCGGGTTCTGCCCGTGTCTTCTGTAAAGGGGCCAAGAGTAAATACCTAAGGATTTGCAAGCCAGGCACTTCCATGGCACCCAGCCTGCCCTGCACAGCACAGGGTGGATGGTCCCCAAATGCTGTACCCACCCAGCAGCCAGATGCTACCCCACCCGGGACTGTGGCCCACTTACCCCGAGGTAGGGAGCAGCCATCCATTTTTATCTGTCAATTCAGCATCTTTTACAAATGCATCTGGGAAAGAGAAAGGAATGCCACCTCTCTTCACTGCTCCCAGGGAGACAGGAGAACAATCAAATCACCTTAGCAATTTAGTAAGAACCTGCTGGGAGTCGTTTTCCAAACTCAGGTCCTGGTGGTCAGCAGAGAGCATGGCCCAGCTGCAGGCAGAGGAGTTACCTCCACTGCAGTCGGGAGCGGGGAACATTTCAACTCAGAGCCAGCATCACAACTCTAGGTGGGATTTCCAAAGGAGACCCCGAGGGGAGGGCTCCTCGGGGCAATGAGGATGTGGCTTGCCACACAGAGGTGCTGGTGACCCTCGTGGGGTTCAGAAGGCTGGAGCTGCCCCATCCAGGTGCCAGCTGGTCCAGGTCCTGCCAGCTGGGACAGAGACACCTACCAGGTGGTGCTCCTGGTCTGCAGCCCCACGGCTCCATGCTCTCCTCCACCCCCACAGGGCCTCCTCTGTCTCCGAGGATACAGGGCAGAGACCAGAGGAGAGGCGGTAACCAGGACTGCAGCTTCACGAGGCATCTAGATCATTGCTAAGCAGATTTCTTTTCTTGAATTTCCTTGCTGATCCATTTTATTTTTTATTGCAGTGAAATTCTTATGACACAAAATTACCCAATATAAAATCGAAGCTGAAATTTAGGTGACCCTGACTTCTCTGCCACACCGTGGAATAAGCCCCCTGCCTTTCCCCAAAAATATCTGCAAGTGCCTAGAGAGATAAATTCAGTTTTGATAGTCAACAACTCATTCATTCATCTGTCCATCAGAAAGCCACAAGTTTAGCTTCTCTGAGCCACACTGCTCTGACGGCTGGGGACAGTGAGGGGGAGACAGCAGGTCGGACCTCCTGGGACTGCACCTTCCAGCAGCTGTCCCTACCTGCCACAAGCAGCCCTTGCTCCTGGACACCCAGATGATAATACAATTAGCCATGAGCTCAAATAGTCTAGATTCAAATTTCTTGGCACCACACCCTCAGTTCAAAAAGAAATGGAAGTTCTGTCAATTCTTGAATCCTGCTCACTTTGGTTAGAAATTTTTTTTTCAAGCTGCTTATCATTCTACAAGTAGTCAGAGAAATAATAGTTTTTACTGCATGCATGAGTGCAACTGGAATTCTTTATTTCTGCCCTGTATGTTTTTATTGATTTTTACTGAAATATTGATCTGACTGCACATACTTGGCAAGCTGGGCGGGAATTCAGTCAAGTGCGGGGGGATTTTTGTTGTATTATTGTTGCCTGATTTGCTTTGCCTGTAAATTGAGTAAAGGAACTGATTCTAACTTCACTTATTTCCTACTGCAGCTGGCTCTTTAGTCCCCAATACTCTTCGCCTTACAGAAAGGGCACTTGCTCTGACAATAAAACATCAAGTCCCAGATGCCATTTGCCACACCACCTGTGATATCTCTTTTCCGGGCGCCACGGTTTGTGGTTGCTAACGTATTTCTTTGGCTATATAATTTTATAATTTACTTCCAAGGTTGAAGGGCTATTATTTTATATCCCAAACTGTTCCTGATAACATCCCAATACAGAGTATGTTTGATTTATGGGACTAAAAGTCTATACATTTCCTTACGAACTCACTTTAAAATCACTTCCAATGACTATATGATAAAAAATATTTAGATTTTTCAATTTCTCTGTGAAAGTGAGCATGCTTCATGCTCAGCCATGTTATCTACATTAGCAAAGAAGGGCCTCAGGCCTCATCAGCATGGAACTGAGGCTCTGAGGCCGATTGTTGGCCGTCTTTGTTTTGGTTTTGTGTGGACGCATTGGTAACATCCTGCCAAGTAGGTGTGTAGTCGCTCTCCTTGGACAGGGCTGACCTGAACCCTCTGGACCGAGGCTCACTGCCTCCCAGGCATTCACGGGCTTCTCCACCCACATGAACTTGCACTGGAAAACCCAGACCTTCCCATCATTCCCCACGTTCAGGATGGAATTCCCTCCAGGTCCTTATACCTGATGTCATTCCAAAAAGAAGCCCACTTTATGTCACCAGTAAATCTTTGTTCCCACCAAGGGACATCAGCCCAGGTCTCAGCCGGTCACCTCAGTCTGTTCCCCAGCCATCACCAGGGTTCGTCTGAGATTTTGACTTTCAGTCTTGACTCCAAGATTCGAACCTCAGTCAGCTGGAGCTGCAGCCATGCCGGCAGCCCTCGCAGGGCTAGGGAGTTAAGTGGATGTTCCTTTCCTTAGTCCTTCTTTATTGCCCTCAATCCCAGTGATTTTGGGGGGAGAAAGTCCAATTTACAGAATAGTGCGGTGAGGGTTTAAAATTCCAAAAATGGAGATTTAGGGGCTTAAATTGTAAAATTAGGCCATCATTTTTTTTTTTTTTATTACACCTGAGAACTATAACAGAGTACAGAGTTAGCTTTGTTTCGTAGGCATTGAAATGCTTGGCTTACAAGTTGGATTCAGGGGGAGTTATTGGTGTCCACTGTGTGTGATCTTGGCCCTCAGCTCTTAACTGTCTCCATCTGTGAGGTGGACTTTAAAGTGTGAATTATGCAAGGTGTAGACAGGGCTGGAGGCTTTGCAGGGCTCAAGGTTTTTCAGGGCTTGGTCACAGAGCCAGAGCGGGAAAAGCTGAGCTTAGAGGGCGGAGGTGGGCCCGGTCTAAGAGCTCTTGGAGGCCTGATCATATCTTCCCTGGGGCAGGCCTGTATTTATACCTGACGTCCTTCCAAAAAGAAGCCCACTTTATGTCACCAGTAAATCTTTGTTCCATTGACATATATTTGTCATAACAGTTTTCTTTCCTCTTCTAACCGCCAAGGCTAAATTGTAACTCTACCTTTATCATGCCTGTCCAGCCCTGCCTTTTAACTGCACCCAACCCAAATGCAATGAATAAACCTTGGGCCAGACTTTCAGAGCTCTTGACCTATAAGCAACAATACAGCTGTGCATTAGAAGAGGTGACATTTAAAGAAAGGGAAGAATCTTGTTCAAATGCGACCGGCCAGCACAGAATGTATTAATTTTCCAAGTGCAGGCCTTGGGATCTTCTGACACCCAGGTTTGGCTGATATGTGATTCTTCGCCTGGCAGATAGACTGGCCGCAAGCTGGACCCATGTCCAAGGCCCCAGGTAATTACTGTTGGAAGCTGTGTGCTGAGTGGCTTGCCAAGAGGTGCTGAATCCAATGTGGGAAGGCACACCCAGTGCCTTTCTGAGTTGACAATGGGAGTTTCCTGAAAAAATAAAAATAATAATAATAAAACAAAATTGGTGGTGACACAGAATCTGAGTCTCGCACTTGTGAGAAACATCTGAAGATTTCCAGCCAGGCTGCTCGCCCCTCTCCTGCTGGTTCCATTATTAGAGGTGTCTCTCTCATTGATCATGGCTGAAGGACCACTGTCCCCTAGGAACACACACAGCCAATTTTCAGTGATCCTGTTAAATCTCCTTCCCATTTAAAGATCTGTAGATAAAAAACGTTTTATGGCCAAGCAGTTGTTTGTCACAGTCTCCTGAGTTAGTGTCTGTTTTTTAAAACCCCAGGTGGCTCCTCTGGAAAAAACAGCAGGTGGAGGCAGAGGCTGAGGTGGAGGCTGAGGCTGCTGTAACTAAGACCTGTAACCAGCCCTGGGAGCAAAGGAGCCCATCCTTCCCCAGCTCCCAGCGAAATCCAGAGTAGCTCAACCCAACCAGTCCCTTTCTCTGCTGTGATTGGCTTAGGTCTAAGCACGTGACCCACTTCCAACCAATAAGATGTGAGAGAAAATGAACTGAGAGTCCCTGGAAAATGCGACCCTGGTGCTGGGAAGGAGACCCGCAGTGCTGTTGGTCCTAGGGATGCCCTGGAGCCAAAGCAGCCATCCTCCCAGGGCCGGAGACCCAGCTGATGGGCTGAGGCTAGAGAAGCAGAAAGGGGGAGGGGAAGTTTATTTACAGCTACACAGTAACCTATACCTGGGTCCCCACTCCTGAAGACATTCTGATATGTGAGATGCTGAGGTTTCCTTCTCATTGGGCTGTTTGGGTGGGTTCTTCTCTTATCTGCCACCTGAAGGATATTTGGTAAGGCTCTGCATTCTCTTTAATTAGAAAGACTCCTGGGTGACCACAAGAGGCCCTTCTTTGTCCCCCAATGCTAAGCTCTTTCTGAGTCAATGCAGAGGGAGGAAGTCTATCAGTTGACAAACCACCAGCCCCATCCTTCTCTGAGCAGACACTGTCCCAAGGAATCTGCCCTCTTAGTATCCCTCTGAGCAGTTGTTCACGCTGTGTCAGCCACCAGGCATGGTCCAGCAGCTGCAGGCACTGGAGTTGAGGAGCCAGAGTGTGGGGCATTGCCAGGGGATGAAGGGGGAAGGTGGATCCTACTCCAGGTGACAGAGAGGCATGGAAGGTTCTGGGCTGCGAGAACCTCAGCATATCCATGCACTCTTCCTTCCTGCAGGAGCTCTGCAGGACCTGCGAGGGATACTTGAGGGACACTGCATCCTGGCCAGAACTCCATGCCCCACCCTCCCTGCCAGCCCTTTCTGGGCTTCCAAGGCTGCCTCCCCATCAAACCTTGACCCTGACTTTTCGGAGACCCACATGGGAAGAATCAGCATTCTCCCTTCCTCTGGAACCCCGGGCTCGACTCTCCCAGCTGGAACTCTTGCTGGTCCTTCCTGGTGAACAGGGCTGGGGAACATTTAGGCTGATGGCAACTTTCCAGTAGATTCTAAAGACTGGGATTTTCCCAGTGGGTCCTGGGGTGGGGGTGAGAGCAGGTTGACTTTGAGGTCTGGCCTTCGGATTTGCACTTCTCAGCTCCAAGAATTCAGTTCATACACCAAGGAAAAGCCACAAAGTCTTAGGAATTGTAAGGAAAGGGAAGGTGACAGGAGAGAAAGGAAGGAACAGGAGGAAGAGGAGAAGGAGGAAGGAAAAGAGGAAGGGAAGGCCTTTGATGGGACTGCAGTATTCTCCTCCTGGACTCCTTGTCCTCCCTGCTGTCAGCCCCTTCCCTGCTCTACCTTCTCAGAACCTCGTGGACTGTGAGCAGGACACTCTGGGCCCAGCTAACACACAGGATCCATGGCTCTGTCTGTGGATGGCGGAAAAGCTGATTCTGGGACCATAAAGGATTTTTTTTTTTTTTTAACCTGGGATTGAACTTAGGAGGACTTCACCACTGAGCCCCATCCATAGCACCTTTTATTTTTTTACTTGGAGACAGGGTGTCACTAAGTTGCCTAGGGCCTCAGTAAATTTCTGAGGCTAGCTTTGAACTTGAGATCCTCCTGCCTCAGGACCCATTTTGGTTTGGTGGCATTGTCTTTGTAGGTCCAGCCTCTCCCCTTCAAAGGAAGCTTGTGAGAGCCCTGAGCTTGTACGGCTTTTGTCCTTATGTGAAAAAACTCCTGACCTTGAGAACCAAAAGATAATTAAGTCGTGTTGGTTTAAGACACTAGGAGCGTGACAGTCTGCTACAGATAATAACAGGAGTTGAGCCGCACAGCACCTCACTGACTTGCCTAAAGCCACTCCACAGAGCAACCCCAGGACCGGGTGGAAAGCCCTGCTCCAGAGGCCTCCCTCTGCACCCCGCCTTCTCTGCTCCTGCTTGCTACCTGCAGACTTCCAGTGCTAGAGCCAAGCACCCTGTATAAGAAGCCTCTGGCTGGCTGGCATCCACCTACCCTGCCTTTGTACTCCCCGATAGGACCACCTACACTTGCCAGATGTGACCTGACCTCCCCCAGCCCACTAGCAGCCCCAACACTGCTGAAAACTTTAGCGCTTGCTTCACCTCTGCTTAGGGGGGAATCTCGATCTCCAGGCTGCAGTTGTGATGGGTGAAGAGGCTTCCCAACACCCACCTACATTTTTGTTGGATAATGAATTAAATTGTCACAAGGTAGGGTTGAAGCTTTTGATATCCTGAGCTACAGAAAGGAATAGAGATCTGGGCTTCTGGAGGGGGTGGAGACAAGTTTTCAAGGGTGAGAGAAGTGTATGGTGAATACAGTTTGTTTTGTTGTGCAGCTAAGACCTCTCAGGTGACAAGCTTTCTCAGGGAAGCCCCTGCCCAACACAGGTACTTGGGCTAATATAGATTTCCTTCCTAGATATATTTTTTTTCTTTACCAAAAGGCAGCTTCTTAGAGTTACTCCTATGTCTTTAGTTTCGAAAAGAATTATCTCAAAATAAGCAAAGACGTACCTATGTGGCAGCATGTCCTGTCCGCAGCCATGTGTGTGGGGGGGTGCATCCTGCGTCCCATCTTGAGTAAGGAAGAAGCTCCGGAACCAGGCAGTGGTCATGGTCACACCACACTGACCCTGTCCTTTATGCCTTTGAGTTGCTCACTTTAAAATGGTTAAATCAGGACATTTTACATCATGTGTATTTTACCACAATCAAAATAAACCCAAGAAACCTCAGGTTCTAAACAGAGCGGCAGCCTCTTTTGACTCAGACGATAGGTCTTTCTCCCATCCTGGGTCCCTCATCATGCACCTGCTACAGGCCAGCCAGTTAGAGACATCTGGGGTTCAGAGCAGGGCAGGTCTCTGTTGGGGAGTCCTTCACACCTCAGTGGAAGAGAGAGACCATGTCTAGTGGCCACAGAAATGGAGACTTCAGAGAGCGAGTGTTGGAATGCCCATAAAACCAGGTGCCTGAGGTGTGAGGCAGACAGCGAGGCTTTAGGACAGGAGGAGAGTGATGGTCCTCCTGGAGACCACGGGCATCCAGCCCCTCCCAGCCACCTGCCCCAACCTGGGGAAGCTGCAGGTGGGGAGCTGAATTCTCCCTGGAGCCCCAAGAGGGGAGGACTTTAGGTCCAGAAGTAGGGAGAAGGCCAGGTTGGCGGGGTGATGTGGAACGGAGCTGGAGAGTGGCTGGTCAGGGGCGTCCGGTCCAGGGGTCTTCCCTCTTTCCCTCTGAACAAGTCTGTCTGCATGAGCCCCTTTAGATAATGCACTTAACCACAAAGAGTGAGTCTCATCCAGGGAACTTGAGGCTCAGTGACAC
>NW_026004834.1:0-7568 GCF_001458135.2 Marmota marmota marmota | reverse complement strand
TGTTTCATATCTTACAGGAATTAGTACCCACATCTACACATGATCTGTTTTACATAAGAGTCAATTCATCTGTCCTGCCCTTCACCCCGAGAATAGTTGGCCCAAGTTGACCTATTAACTGGGCTGGTACATGCCCATGTGCCACTGCCCCCTCTCTCCCTACTGTCTGACACCTGTCCTACTGGAAATAGTCACCGAGCCCAGGGGGCCTCTCTAGATTGGAGTCTCTGCTTCTCTAACACCTTATCCAGCAAATATATGCTGAGTATGTGAACCAGGCCATGTGCAGGGAATGGGGTGGTCAACCAGGCAGGAAGGGTCCCTGCCTCTGCCCTCAAGGGCTTACCACTGTGTAGGAAACAGGGTCCTCATATAATGTGACAGGGGAAGGAACTTTAGCCTCTGGAATGTCATCTGGAAGACCCAGGATAGGCACTTGTGTGCCTCTGTGTGTCCACTTTTATTCTCAGTGGCATGGATCAGGTCCAAGTCTGCAGTAAGTTCCTGGCCCCACATTAGCTGTGCTTGATGTTCTTAGTGTTAAATGTGAAATGAGCCTCCTGAGCTCCCAGCATCCTCCCGACCTCCCAAGCACTAGCTCAGGTTGTTTGTACTGGAAACAGACCTCAGTTTTCTACTTGGTGTCTGTAGTTAAAATTCTCACCCAGCTGAAACCCTTTAGCAAGCCTCCAAGACCTGCAAATGTAGGGTCTGTCCCCTGAGTCATCCGAAGGCTAAGGAAAGTCCTGTGATTTTAAAATAATTAATTGTCTGATGTGTTTGAAGAAGTAAATTGTCTTAAAGGAACTGAGAGAGCCTTTTAATTAGGGGAGAGCCTGTGTTCACCTAGTGCAGGGTGACGTTCGCAGAACCACCCTGTTAAGTCCCGTGTCTGTTACGGTAGAATGGCGTAGTTCTGAAGAGCACCTCAGCCAGAGGACTTAGACTTGGACATTCATCACCTGTGAATGCACTTTCCTCTCTTTTTCAGTGTGATCTTCAAGACAATCGTGGGAAATAGCCATCTCCACAGCTTTTGGGCAGGTAACATCTTGCCCAGGAGTTAGATGTGACAGTGAGGTGTGCCCCCCCCCCACCCCCCTGGTCCAGTGTCATGCAGAATCCTCACCATGGCCAGGAGGTGTGGTTTCCTCTTCTCATCCCCAAACCTCCAGAGCTGTCCCAGCTCTTTTCCTCTCCTCCTGGCCCTTGTCTGTTCGGAGACCACAGGGAGAAAGACACCTTTGGGTGCCCGGGCCTTGGCACAGAGAGGCCACCCAAGCTGAATTCCACAGTGAGTCTTTCCACACCCTCAGCTGGCTGGAGGATGTGTCTGGAGCCCTGCCCAACACTCCCTCTGTCCCTTCAGCTCGTTTCCAGTCTTTGGGCTCACAAAGCCCCTCCCCAGCAGACTTCAGGAATGTTCTCTCACACTCTGGGCTATGTCTTCTCTGAGCCTTTACATCTTCTTTGAAATTGACTAGAAAATGTTCCCCCGGGGACAAAATTTTGAGAGCCAACAGGAAAGGAAATACTCATAAGGTACAATTTAATACTCAGAGGTCTAACCTGCTGCACGCACAGGACACTGAGGGGTACAGTAGGTATGCTTCTCAGAGGTAGGGACTCCTCAGGTGGCCAAAGGCTGGGAGACCAGGGCTGCAGATAACAGGGACTAAGGAAGCTCCATAAGGTGAGGGAGGAGGAAACAGGAAATGAGGAAGATTCCCTCCGGATTTTCACCAGGGAGACCACCCAGCCTCCTCTGCCATTTATCTCTGTGCCAAAAAATGACCACCAAATGACCTCCTGGCTGCAAGTCACTCACTCAGTAGTCAAAGTCCCTCATAGCAGCCAAAAATGGCCCTACTGTCCATCAACTGATGGATCAACAAGACATGGTCACCTGTAGCAGGGCGTTGCTCAGCCATGAAGAGAAAGAAGTGGGTCACTGAGGGTCACATGCCAGAGGATTCTTTTCATGTGAAAGTCCAGAAGAAGACAGTCCTTACAGATGCAAAGCAAATTAGTCCCCACCAGGGCCCAGGGCACTGGGGAGAATCGAGGAGTGACTGGGGGTGTATATCCCTGGATTTCCTTGGAGACAATAGGAATGTTCTGAAATCAGGCGGTGGCGAGGGTGCACACAGCTTTGAGAATCAACCATAACCACAGAATCAAGCACTTAGAAAGGATGAATTTGGTGGGTATGCAAATTATATCTCAACTTAAGAACAAATTCAAAGCCCCAGGGTTGTGGGTTTGGGGTCCAACCCAGGTTACCTGCTGACCTGTGGCTCAGGGAGGAGTAGAGAGGGGACGCCTCCTCCCTCAGAGGCTTCCTGGAGACGCATTCTGGGGGCTGGAGTCTGGGGTTGCATTCACCCCAGGAACCACACTCCTCCAGGCAAGGCCCTTCCCTAGGTACCATGAGGGAGGAGGGTGGTGGTTGCAGACAGAGACCTGGAGGATGGCCCTCCAGCAGCAGGACACTAGGGAAGGGTGTTCACGGCCTTCTCTGTATGTTTCCAGAGACTTTGATTTTTAAAGTAACCAACAGGCAATGCTTAAAAAAAAAAAAACTTAAAAAAATAAAAATAAAACTATGCAGCCAGCCAGAAAAGGGTTCTACTTCCAAAGGGCTTGTGTGGTCACCCTGGACCGCCCCGTACCCTGCTTCTGGATAAGAACAAAGCCACCAACTGGCAACCTAAGTCCATCTGCAAGGCTCCATCGGCCAGCGATGTGGCAGAGTCGTGGGCAGATGTCTCAGCACACTGAGGACACCTGAGGTGAGGACAGGAGCCCTGGGCAGCTTGACGCCCTGCCCACCTTTATTCTGCCTGCTGCCTGCTGTCTTAGCCCCACCCTCCTGCTGGAGCATGGACA
Source organism: Marmota marmota marmota (assembly GCF_001458135.2). Classification (NCBI taxonomy): domain Eukaryota; kingdom Metazoa; phylum Chordata; class Mammalia; order Rodentia; family Sciuridae; genus Marmota; species Marmota marmota. Next base: position 4,679 of record NW_026004834.1, on the reverse strand, counting down.
GAACCGCTGGGTGTGCAGCTGCCACCCTTGTGTGACCTAATGTAGCCAAGTGCATGTGATGGTGGAGGCCGGAAAACAGAGCCTGCATCTGGGACAAAACTGAGCTCTGCAGGAAGCCGGCAGCCCCACCTCCTCCTGTCACATCTTCAGATCAACTCTCATTTGTTCAAGGGACAGCTAGCCGGTGTTCTGTTCATTTCCTGTGGAAGTCAGCCTTCTTTGGCTGTGACCACAAGACCTGGCAGGAATAACATAGAGGAGCGGGAGTTTATCTGGGGCTGGTGGTTTCCCAGGTTCAGTCCCTGTGGGCCGACTCCATTGCTCGGAACCCAAGGTGAGGCAGGGCATCATGGCAGGGCATCAAGGCAGAAGAAAGCAGCTCAGGACACCTCAACCAGGAAGCAGAGAGAGCCCTGCTCACCAGGGACAAAGTATGAACCCAAAGACATGCCCCCAGGCACTCACCCCCCAGCCACACCCTACAGCCTACACTATGGCCAGTTAATCCATTGGTGGATTAGTCCACTGACTAGGCTAAGGTCCTCATAACCCAACCATTTCACTCTGAAAATTCTCCCATTATCCAACCATGTGTTTTGGGGAGACACCTCATTTCTAAACCATAAAACCTCCCAAACAGAATCCCCCCTGACAGGCCAGGCGTGGCCCTTTCTGCCCTCTCTAGATGATCCAGTGCGCCCCGACCCCACTAAGGGCCTCCACCAGGAGTGGAGGACATGGCGTGAGCAGCTTCTGACCTGCTCCTTCCTGCCTCCCGGGGGTTCCTGCTCTGGGCTGGGAGAGAGAGAGGGAGAGCCGCTTCTCTAGGATTGTGGCTGTGGCCGCTCCTCTAGGACTGTGGCTGTGGCCGCTCCTCCATCCCAGGCTGAACTATCCTCTGGCCTCCCGCTCTCCCCTGCCTGCACATCTGAATTCAAGACATCAATGCCCAGAACAAATCCCATCATCTGCTCTATGCATCTGCTGGTGAGGTGCCTAACCAGGGCAGACAGGTGATGTGATTCCCTGGCGCTCGCGGCCCTCTGAGCAAACCGGTGCTGGCCTCATGTTCATGTCATAAAGTGGCCCCAGCACCCCGACCCCATAGGAACTTGGCTTTCCACCGGAATGAGGCCTTTCCACCTTGCATGTGTGTAATGAACTGGAAGCACTGGGTGTGGTGACACAGCCCAGGGCAGGGACCTGGCAGGACTCTGCCCCACTCCACGGTGCTGAGGAGAACAGCCTGATGGTGGGTAGCCCTGGAAAACCTCGAAGCCTGACCCAATGGGAGGCTGGAGCAGAACGGGCGGCTGTCAGTCTTCTCAGTGGACCACTCTGGTTTCCTCTGGATGAGTGGCAAGGTGCTTGGGTTGTCCTTGACGTGAACTGAGAACCAAACAGGCTGGATCTGTCCGGGGAGCTGAGCCCACATCTGGGGCACTTAGCACTCACATGAAAGGCCACCTTTAATTATGGGAAAACAGAAGACAACAGAGCCCATTTCCAAGGGCACCGATAAAGCATCTGTTACTCACTGATCGAATGAATGGAGCCAGGAGTCAAATCTCTATGGCTTATCAATGGTGCTGCCTGGCAGCATTAATCAGACAGCTGATTAACTGAATTCAGTGCTGATAAGTGATCATGAGATGGAGGCCGATTGACAGCAGCGGCCAGGTGCTATGTGGTGTGAGCGGCTGCCTGGCGCTGGCTCTCCTGGTGGCCGGCCTTGGCATGGGCTCATGCGGTTGGCTTGCTGTGCTTTGACATGGCCATCAGGAGGTCGGCCAGGGATTGAAGGCTCTGCTGGTTTAGGTCTCTTATGACACGTTCTAGGTGTGGAGGAACTGTCGAAGTGGGTGAGACCCACAAACACCCGCTAAGTGTAAAATGTTCCCCAGGAGGGTCTCAGCAAATGGTGCTTCCTCCCTTCTCCCTGAGAGAGGAAAACGGTAGATTACAGGCACTGAACTTGGAGTAGAACAGGAGTCCAAGGCCTGCTCTGTTACCAAGAAGCTGTGCCATCGTGGGCCAGCGGCTATCCTCCTCTGGGCCCTGGTTTTATCATCTGTGCAGTGAGACAAGCGATCACACCTGGCTGGGCTACGATGCTGGATTGAATGACCTGGTTTTCTTCAAGGGCCAGGTACACACCCTTCTTCTCTCTTGAAAGGACTTTGCTGCAGGGCCGCGAATACCTGCAGCTCCTGCAAACGAAACCACAGGAAATTAAAGTCTCAGGGCTCATGGCATTCTGGCATTCCTGGGGCGTCTCAGGCCTTCCTCACTTGTAGATGCAATTAAACCAAAGCCAAAGAGGTCAAGTGGCTGCTCCGGGTCACAGCAGGTCAATAGCAGAGCAGGGGTCCCGAGCCCTGAGCCTTCCAGGTGCTACGTGTGGGTGTCGTAACAGAAAACAAGTGACGTGGCTTAAGTGGCACTGGGATTTACCATCTCATTCATGGAAGGGCATCAGTGCCAGGGCTGAGCCCTTTATGTACGTGGCATCCACAGGGGTGGGAACCCGTCTAGGTGATATGAGCCTAGCTAGCTATCTGCTACAGAGCACGAGCACCCAGAAAATCACTGGAGTGGCCGCAGGAGGGGGATTTGAGCTACATTTTCAGGAATGGAACCCAAGCCCCTCAGAGCTCACCTGCGGGGCTGCCCCCCTCACCCCACCACATCAGAGCCGCTGCCTCTCCTGCCAGGAAGTGGAGGATGGCCAGGTGGGCCAGATATGGAGAGATTCACCAGGAGGGGTGAGAGATGGAGGCCCTCAGTCTAGCTTCCTAGCCTCCAGCCAGAGCCTCTCCCTGGCAGCAGCTGGGTCCCCTCATTCTTATCCAGACCCCTGGTGGAGCCTCCCCTGGGACAAGGAGGGTGGAAGGTGGTGGAGGTTACCGAATGGCATCAGCACACCCTTCCCGAGATGAAGCAAGCAAACTCTGTGGATTGAATATAGTCGTCTCTCTCCACAGTTTAACCCCCAATGCAGGTATGAGGAGTGTAGGGACTCAACCTGGCTGTAGTGCTGAGGGGTGGGGCCCTGGGAGGTGAGTGGGACTCCATAAGGCAGGTTAGGGACACACCTCCCAGACTGGCTCCTGTGGCTTTATAAGAAGATATGGAGCCCAGAGGGGCACACATGCTCTTGCCAGCTGATGCCTGGCACCCCTTTGGGGCTCTGCCATCAAAATGTGGTCAGCAGATGCAGCCCCTTAATTTTGAATGTCTCCAGAACTGTGAGCCCACAGAAACTTATTTGCAGAAACACCCAGTCCTGTTGTGTTAATAGCAACAGAAAATGGACTAACTCACACACACTCACATGCACACACACAGACAGAGAGAGAGAGAGAGAGCAAGTGTTGCAAAGAGTGATCTGAACTCACCCTGAGATGCACCATTTTAAAATTGCTCCAGATACTGGAAACACACAATGCTTCTGACTGCTCAGGGCTGGCAAGTCACCCCTATAGAAAAATGGGCTGAAATTAATGCTCACCTTGATGAGGCTGTCCAAGGTCTTTGGCCATTGGGGCATTTGTGGAATCTGCCACTCTACCACCATCACCATTCCCGGAGTGCCAGGAAGCGCTCCACTCCTAGTCTCAGCCTAGGAGCTCTGTGGAGCTAATTTCAGCTCCAGGGTCCAGAGTGGACCACAAGACCGAGGCTGTCCTGTCATTTCACTCCTTCTATCTGGCCCAGCTTCCAGGGCAGTCAACTCATGGCTCAGACAAGTCCATCATGGGACCTTTATTTAAGTCATATACAGCCTAGATCAGGGGAGTTAGTGAGTCTAGATTTGATCCTGTACTTCCCCAGCCCTGGTGGGCAGAGTCAAGAATGAACCTGGATGAAACAGAATGGAGAAGCAGGTCATGCAGGAGCATGGGCTCCTACCTCCTCTTCAAGGACACTGGATCACTACTCAGGATCTGTTAGGTGAAGACAGTTTCAGGCCAGGTTTTCTGTCACCAAAAAAAAATGTTGGATTCAATGCTCACATCAAATACACAAAGTATGTAATGTTACTATAACTATGTAACCTATAACTATGACCTGTGACCTCACTATAGCCTGTACACGTACTCTAACAGATTAGAAACCATTAGACTGGTTGAGTCTCTTGCTCTTATGAAAATATGAATAGAGAAAGGAGTCTTCGGTGGTGTGGAACTTGGATCATCATTAGAAAGTGCCTTGTAGTGTCACACCCCAGCCTGTGCTACTGTTCCTCGCCCTTCAGGGTCCATGCTGAGCACACCACCCCAGTGGCTCCTCTGTGCTCTCCCTTCCCTCACTCACCTCCATCTCTGTCTCCCGGGGAGCCACCTGGTAATGTTCCACTGCTGGGGCCTGTCCCGTGCCCTGCATGGCCAGGCACAAAGCTCTCCATGTTGTTGTTTCACAGGGACTGGCCACCCCTCCCTGCTTCATTAATCACAAACAAACTCCATTCTTATTCCAGGGTCTTCATATGGGGCACTTAACAGCAAAATCAATACTTCCTTTGCTGAGATCCCCTTTGCTACCTCCCAAGAAGGAGAGAGAGCGCCAGAGGCGAGACATTTGCAGGTAACCCTTGACGCCCAGCAGAGCTACTTCCTGGGACCAGGGGAGAAGTGAAGGCTGAAGTCAAGGGTGGTCTGCAGTGTGGAGCCCTCTTC
>NW_026004833.1:0-2054 GCF_001458135.2 Marmota marmota marmota | reverse complement strand
AGTCTCAGCCTCAGGGCAACCTCGCACCTGGTGGGGGCTGGGTGAGCTCAGACAGCGCCCCAGGCTGGCCACCCCAAGCCTGCAGCAGGGCACTGCGCTGAGGGCCGCTGAGCCCCAGAGAGCTGGGGTGCACTTCCAACACATGGGCACGGATGTCATCCAGGTGCAGGCTGGGCAATGTCCTGCCACACGCCATGCACACCAGCCGGTTCCCCCGCGGGTCATAGTCCATGAGACATTCAGCCCGGAACCAGCTCTGCAAGGACTCCTTCAGCCTTCTCTCCAGGCGCTGGGACCCCAGTCCCCTGCTGCCCCCAGCCCTTCTGGAGGCTGAGAGGCACTGGCGTCGGGATGCCACTGGGCCCCCTTGCACCCGACGCCGACGCCGACGCAGGGAGCCCCCACCAGCTGAGGCTTTGCCTGAAAGGGTTGGAGGGAAGCAACTGAGATGCTGGCCCTCTAGGGAGCCCCCCACCACAGCCAGGCCTTCCACAGCCTCTTGCTCACTGAACTGTGACTCAAGTGCCACATCTAACCTCTGCCTCTGCCATCCTCTCCCCTCACATCTTAGCTTCATCTCCCTAATCCTCCTGCACAAGCTAGCTAAGTCCAACCAGCCTTCCCAGACCCAGATTCCAGCCCCTTCCCTGGGCTCCACTGTCAGCTTTTTTAGCACCCTTCTGTTCCCTCACCTACCCTAACCCTCCCTGCCTGTTCCCACCAACTTCTAACTCCTGTAAAACCACAGAATGTCAAAGGTGTTAGAGAGGTTGGAGACTCCCATCAACTGTCCTCTCTCACTATTGGACAATAAGGGCAATAAACAGGCCTTACCCAGAGAAGGAGCTGTCCCAAAAAATCAGCTAGTGGACAGAGCAGCTGCCCTGACTTGGTCCCAACATACCTAGGTCCCTGCCTCTCCATGTCCCGCATTACCTGAGCCCTTGGGTGGGCAAGCCTGGAGGCTAGCCCCCTCTTCCTCCTCTTCATCTTCCTCCTCCTCCTCTTCCTCAGCCCCCTGGGCCCCTAGGCCCTCAGCCTCACCACAGGCCCCCAGCCCCAGGTGGGCATCCCAGCTGTTGCTGATGACTTCCTTCTCACGGGGACTCCAATGCAGAGAGTAGGGGTGTTTCTGGCGGATGTGCCGCTTGATGGTGCTGAGCTTGAGGGTGGCCAGGGAGCTGCCACACACCATGCACACCATGCCATGCCGAGCAGGGTTGAAGTCCATCAGGTACTCCAGCCGCCAGTGGTCGTGGTAGTAGCGCCGGTGGTCACGGCCAGGGATGCGGCTCTTTCCAGGCCTCGAGGCCCTGGCCTCACAATGGTCTGAGTATTTCCTGCCCGAAGATGCTGGTCCCCTGGCCCTGGAGGAGGGCAGGGGGGTACTCCCCCAGGACCCCAAGGTACCCCCTTCCAGCTGAAGATCTTGTCCTGAAGAAGAGAAAAGGAAGATAGATTTCAATCTCCAGTTTCCGGGAAAAGAACCAGAGCTTTAATTTCAGAGCCTGAGAAGGGGGTGGGGTGTTTCACGGAAGGGAAGGGACAGCAATAGCAATGAAAGGAACCTGGGAGAACCAGGGTGTCAAAACACCCTAACACAGGGCAAGGACCCTGTGAGAGAGGCTCGAGAACAAAAGGATGCTGGGCACCCTGTGAGCCAGCTGTGACTTTTTAAAGATAAGTGAGGGCCAAGGACACACCAGCTCTGTATAGCACCCTTTTGGAGGAAAGTGTAGGGATAAAGCCAGGACAGCAGCAGCTGGAGCGGTTACAGCCAGCATGGAGAAGGCAGTGGGGTGAGAGGAACAAAGGGGGCATCTGTCTACATCCAGGCCTGCACAAGGACCCACCCACCTGGGGCCCCAGCCAGGAGGGCCCCACCCAAAGGTCTCCTTTTTTCCAATAATGCCTCAAAAACTGCCTCCTGAGAGTCCCACGTAGGTATAGGCTATGCCTTTGTCAGTTCCCTAAATACAGATTCCCCTACAAGAGAGATCCCCAACACAAAGCTGTCAACACCTCCACAAAAAGGAGTTTCTTGGACCTGGACT
>NW_026004832.1:0-2054 GCF_001458135.2 Marmota marmota marmota | reverse complement strand
AACCCAATACACCAGATGAATATCCCTGGTGAATAGAAATCCAAAACTCCTCAATATAAGATGAATTCAACAGCACACTTAAGGGATCATAAGACTCGCTCATCTGTGATTTATTTCTGGGACTCAGAGATGGTTCAATAAATACCAGTCATTAAATATTACCCATTACATTAACAGAATAAACTTTTAAAATCATTATTATTCAATAGATGGGAAAAAAAGCAACATCATTTGATAATAAAAACACTCAAAAAATTTGGCATAGAAGGAGTTATTCCAAGACAATAAAGGCCATATACAAGTTGAATAATCCTAATCCAAAAATCCAAAATCTGAAATGCTAATACTTCTGAAACTTTCTAGATAATAATGCCCAAATTGGAAAATTCCACATCATGATTCTTTGCCTCATGCACAAAATTATTTGGAGTGTGCATATAACTATTTTTGGAAAATATTTATGTAGTGAATATGAAAACCAAATGAGTTTTGTGTTTAGGCTCAGGTCCCACCCCAGTGTATCATTATGTATATATAAGTACTTCAAAACAACAACAAAAATGTGGTCCCAAGCATTTGTAATTAGGGATATTCAACTTACATTAGCAGTCTACAATTGGTATCATACTAAATGGTTACAAGTTAAATACTTTACCTCTAAGATCAGGACTAAGGCAAGAATATCTACTGTCTTAGTCCACTTTCATTTGCTATCATAGAATACCTACGATTGGGTAACCCTAGCATCCTCTGCTTGCCCCCAAATTCATGTCTTTCTCACACACAAAATAACATTCTTTTCATCCCAATAGTTTCAAAGTTTTCACTTCCTTCAGCATCAACTCAAAAGTTCCAAGTCCAAAGTCATTTAAATTGAATAAGGGTGAGACTCAAAGCCTAAATCATTCTAAGGCAAATTTTCTATAGCTGTGAACCTATGAAACTAAAACAAGTCATCTCCTTCCAAAATACAATGGGAAAACTGATATAGGATAGACATTTACTTTCCAAAAAATGGAGAAATAGGCAAGAAGAAAGGAGTAACAGGCATCAAGTTCAGTCCTCAAGCTACAAAGTAATCTATTTAATTCCATGTCTTGCTGATTGGAATCAGCAAGGAGATTGGAATCCCCAAGGAGTTCAACTTGATAGTCCTGTGGTTTTGTTGAGCTTAGCCCATGCTTCAGCCCTGTTGCACTGATGTGGTCTACAGTTCTGGGGTTTTGGGCAACAGTCCCTATCCCAAACTTGCCTCTATACTACCATAATGAGAACTGTCTGTGATAGCTCTGCTCCCATGATTTCATTAGTCACTGCCCTAGCATGTATTCTGTGTTGTTTCTAGCTCTGACCCCACACTTCTGCTTAGCATTGTCCTAGTGGGAGCTCAATGTGCTGGTTCTGTCCCATTAAAAGTCTCTGCCTGAGCCACTGGGTATGACCTTGAAATCTAGGAGGAGACTGCCAAACTTGCATAGCTCTTTGCAGACCTTCAGAATAAATTACTTTCATGTGAATGCTGCCAAAGTTTATGGCATGTACCCTCTGAAGGAGTGTGTCTAGCCATAACTTGAACTTTAACAGGGTATCCCCTTCTAGAAGTTGTCCTTGGCAAGATCACTCACTTTCTTTCCAAATCCTTTAATACCTTCTCCCTGAAAATCAAAGGGAGATCAGTAGAATAGAGAAAAAGAATCAGGGGGAGGAAAGAGGGAAAGGAAAAGGGAAATACTGGGAAAATATTCTCTAAATTATATTGATATGTTATGTACATGTATAAGTAAGTAACAATGAATCCCACTACTGTGTACAACTATAATGCACCAATAAAAAATATGGGGGGAATTCCCCTCCCTTTTACTCAGTATTTTAAATTATAAGGAAAGGCCTCCCCTGCAGAGTCTAAATTCTGCAAGGCCTCACTTGAATAGCTAGGATGTCAAGCATTTCTTTGATTCCCAGAACTCAGGGGGCCTTTGTAACATTCTTCTTGTCAGCTTGCTTTGGGGGGTCAAAATCTATTGTGATAAGACAAATACACTCTCTGAGGAAGA
>NW_026004831.1:0-2054 GCF_001458135.2 Marmota marmota marmota | reverse complement strand
GAACTTGTGCATCTCCACTCCTATGGCTTTGTTAATAGCGGTCCACATGGCCTAGCTTGGCTTGTGTTTGTTCAATTCCTATGGGTTTCCTTGTAAAATGATCCATGTTACTAGCATCTCTTAGTCTCAGGAGTCCCCACTATAGTTTTCTTCATCCTCTCAGGGGCTGCCTGCTGGTATTCCAACTCTAATACATTTTTCCCGACCTCCCAGGTTTTCCTTTGAAATCACAGTAGGAGCCTCCATGACCCCCTAATGCCAATGTCTTGCAAACTTAAAAAACCAGCACCATGTAGTTGATACCAAGATCTGCCACCATCTCAAGCAGTAGACAATCCTCCTAAAACCATGACTACAGCAACCTCTGAGTGCCTGGGCAGCTAAGCATGGTGAAATAACCTCTTAGGCCTCTCTCTTCAATCATGGTGCCTCACTGATCTCTTCTCAAAGGAATTTTTATTTTTAAAACTTTGAGCAAGGCAAGATGGTGCCTGACTGTAATCCCAGCAGCTTAGTAGGCTGAGGCAAGAGGATTGCAAGTTCAAAGTCAGCCTCAGCAATTTATCAAGGCCCTGAGCAACTCAATGAGATCCTGTCTCTAAATAAAATATTTTAAAAGGCTGAGGATGTGACTCAGTGGTTAAGTACCTCTGGGTTCAATTTCTGGTACAAAAAAAAAAAGAAAAATTAAATCTTTGAGCCTGAAACTGGGGTGGTTTTGCCAATTTCTGAGATGCACTCAAGTCTTCTTTCCTATTGTCTCTGGGCAAAGTATTTAGCATCTCTTTAGTGGTCATGATGTTTTAACAATCACACCTTCCTAAGCTCCAGTTTGACTCACACATTTAATTTGACTCTGAACAAATTAAAAGGTGTTCTTTTTTTTAAGGTGGACAAAATATCTTTATTTTATTTTATTATCTTATGTGGTGCTGAGAATCAAACCCAGTGCCTCACATGTGCAAGGCAAATGCTCTACCACTGAGGTATAAATCCAGCTCCTACAGATATCATATTACTATTAAAGGCCATGTGGCAGCTACTATATTTGTAATAGATGCAAAATATGGTTATCACATTAGTATTAAAGGCCATAGGACATATATTATATATATTAATATGGTATAGTATGAATAGTTCATTTATATTAAAGACCACAGGGCACCTATCATATTAGTTTTAGAATCTATAATATAGACAGTATATTAAGGACAAGACAGCTATTACATTTGTTTTATATGCTATAGTATGGATATCACATTATTATTATTTTTAATATTTTTAGGTTTTGATGCACTTTATTTATTTATTTATTTATATGTGGTGTTGAGGAATGAATCCAGCACCTCACACATGCTAGGCAAACAGTCTACTACTGAGCTACAACCCCAGCCCCTGAATATCACATTATTATTAAAGAACATAGGGAAGCTATTATGTCATGCTTACATGGTATAATATCAACATCATATTAATATAAAGGGCACTAGAACACATATTTGATTACTTTTATTATTTTTAGAAGCTATAGTACATATATTAGTATTAAAGGCCTCAGAGAAGCTATTAATTTTTTATGTTAAATATGAATATTACATTAATAAAAATAAACACAGATGCTACAATATTAATGTTATATCAATTAAAGGCAAAAAGGTAGTTGTATTTAGTTTTAGATGCTATACTAGGATATCACAGTAATATTAAAGGCCACAGTATAGCTATTATATTAACTTTAGATGCTATAGTATGGGTATTATAATAGTATTAAAGACCACAGGGCAGCAATTGCTTTAGCTTTAGATTATATAATGTGAATAATATATTAATTTTAATCAACAATGGACTGCCAGTATATTAGTTTTGAATGCTATAGTATGATATCATATTAGCATCAAAGGCCACAGAATAGATATTACTTTTAGATCAATAGTATGAATATCATAGAAATATTAAAAGTGACAGTGCAGCTATTAAATCAATTTCAGAAGGCACACTATGAATATAATAATAGTATTAGAGGCTATAAGGCACCTATTGTTTTAGTAAGGAAT